>NC_133213.1:10138037-10285537 GCF_958299795.1 Porites lutea | reverse complement strand
GCCAGTGCTAAAATCATGGTAAGTAAGAAATGTTCTTGATCAGGAGCCTATCTGTCTTGATGTTATCTTTGCGAAGATTTTCATTCTAGAGTGCTTTTGACTCTTGATGTAAGTGAAAGACAAACGCCATGTATCTAACTTCAATCTTCCTCTGTTGTGTGCTTTTTTTTCCCACTGGAGACTTATCACTTTGCCTTGCTTCTTTTATCTGTGAAATAATTGTAAAAAAAATATAGAAATTTGAGATAAAAAGTTCAGTCATAGTGTTTTAAATAAATTTTTTGGCCCCACTCCCTTTTTACTATCACTCCTTTTCTTCAGAAAATCCCCCTTTCTCTTTACCTTTATCAAAACTTAAAGACCCTGTTAAAAATGTGTAGCGAACCTAATGCTTTTGAATGGAAACATTAGATTTCGTGTACATGTATTGTCATTAAGTTCGTCACCTGTGAAATTTGACGTTTGAATCGAGCCTTATTATCACATAATAAAGTCCAGGAAAATTCAATCAAAATTTCCCTCTATGCCCAAAGCTTAAAATTAAACTAAAGAAACACTTTATATTATACCTAGCCTGCATAACAAGCGTTTCCAATCGAGTTATTGCGCGAGTTAGCCCCTCCCGGCCCCTCCTTCCTCTTTTTTTGCCCTCTTGCACAAAACTCGCGCGGAAAAGCTTGCTACGCGGCTATTTTTCTACCTTTTTAACCCCCAAAGTTATTGTCCAGTAACAATAATGAAGGGACAGCTCGGTATGTTTGAACGATTGTTATTAAATGTTGAAACATACCCAGCTGCCACTGTAGTGGTAAAAAAATCAATGGAATATTTTAAAAATTAATTATGCAGTATAAGCCCCATTACGTATAGAACCCAGAAAAATCAATAGAAAGAGATACTCACGTTCGCAAAAGATCCGAAGTCTTGAAATAATCACACTTCTTTGTTTGATAAACTGCACTGAATCCTGTTCAAATAAGCTTATGTACTTGCTTCTGTAATATGCCCATCAAAGTCTGGTACAGACATTTTTATTGAAGTACACTGTCAATGAAAAAAGATGTATGTAAGTCTTATATTATTTCATTATCTGAGTAGTTCTTGCAGATAAATATAAACTGTTAGAAAAGCCAGAGTTGGTTAATCTTGATGTTAGTAGGTTCTCGCATGAAGTTTTGAGTTGAATTGCTTGAATTGTGAAATATAAGCCAGGCATTACTTTTGCAGAAATGCATTAACCCTATTAAGAAAAAGGGCTTGATCTAATGTAAACTCTACTGTGATACAGAAAGATTTTTATAGTTTACTGAACCAGATTTAACGATCAGAAAAGCTCCCAAGCACGATATACACGCCTGTTCGGAGTTGGTTTCTGTAAGCTTAACATAGTAAAACAACTATGAAGTTTGAAGAAGAACTATTGCATGCACACATAGAAAAGAATGACACGTACCTTTTGAACAAGTTTGTAGTCTAAACTCTATCAGAGATAAGGGCGAAAATATTTGTTAAAAAAAAGCTGGACTGCTTCGTACAAAAAAGCAGCTTTTGTTTTCTTCAGATCTGCGTAGTTTGTTTGTTTGCGCGGGCGGAGAGAGTTTGCAGCCGCGACAATTTCGCGCCAAAAACAGGGTGTCTTGCTTGGGTTCAGTCTTCCATCGTCCAGTTGTTGAGTCATTGTTTTGCGTCGCTATCATTTATTCATCGTATATTAATCGATCAAGGGGAAAATGATCCACTCAAGATAAGACAAAAACAAAACTCACTTAATTCACCTCGAAAAAGTACATATTCCAGAACATTTTCAAAAAAAATTATAAACACCAATTACAATGATTACCAGCCTGTGTTCGGTATTGTCGTATAAATATCTTTAAAACAGTATTCATATACAGCTTTTTAATTTCCCTTCTTAAATACAGTTTCGACATAAGTGTTTGTAGAAGTAACTCATTGCATATTTGCTCTCACCCTTGACACCATTCAAAAGTGTTGTAAACATGTAGCGGTCGTATTTGACTTCATTTTTGACTAGTATCAAAGGTGTGGTCACAGCCACTACTCTTTTGACTTTATCTTTGACGTGCGTCAAAGGTAAAGTCAAAGTTACCAGCATATTTGACAACGCCTTTGATAAGGGTTAAAGGAATAGCAAAGCATTGATGCATTTGCCTTGATCTTTGACGCACGTCAAAGGAGAAGTCAAAGTTGTTACCAATTTGACTTCACCTTTACCGAGGTCAAAGGAGTAAGCACAGAGGTTATATATTTGGCGACATCTTTGACGCGCGTCAAAGGTGACGTCAAAGCCAATACCATATTTGATTTAACTTTTGACGCGTGTCAAAAGTGTCGTAAATCCAATTTTTCGTCCCGTGTTAGCTATGTCATTGATCCAATTGGTCACCTTTTCGCTGACATATTCCTCTAAATACTCCCTTGATCCTATTGCCGCCCCAAGGTGTTTCTGCCCTTGTACTGTTACGTTAATGGACGTGTCCTTGAAGGGTCCCCTGACACTTTCTTCCTTAGCTGGTTTTACGATGATCCAGCATTTCCTGTCGTTCGGAAAATAACCAAAATCCGGACCAAGGGTGCTAAGGGCATCCCACCACGTCCTAATTTCCATAATGGAGCCAGCTCCACTAGCATCATCTGGAAACCAACATTGCTTCACACTGGACGCTGCTTGTAGACTCGTAATTAAAGGCTGGATGCTTAAGGCATATTGACCCATAGCAAGCGGATCGCCCTGTGTTGTTCCTTCTGCTGATACGATCTCTTTCCCACCAATGACAAATAGCCGAGATGGCTGTCTGTAGGTATCAATAGCGTAAATTGCTATTATAGGACACAGAATCCGGATGTTCTGCAGTGCAGCTGCTCCGTTGAGTGCGTTGAATGCATTAGAGGCGTCGACGAAAAGTACGTAGTCAGTGTCATCTGATCCAAATATAGTATGCATAGCGTGTATTGCAGCCTCGCTTCCGGACTTTTGTCCAGCACACAGCTGGAGTGAGCCGCTGGCATCGACAACATCCTTCTTAACAACACTCATTACACACTTTCAACAAATTCTCCTTAAAACTTCTCCGACTCCTACTGGTCTAACAACACCTTCGCCTTTATCCAGTGGAATCAGACGGTTAGCTACCAGGGGCTCTATGGTCATAGGATCAATGTATTGTGTACACAGAGTCCTCGTCATTGTTGCTATTGCCTCACACAGCCTTGTCGATGACTGTTTAAAGGACTTGCAAGCAAGGATTCTTCTGAAGCCATTCGCGTCAACCCCAGACGGGCATCCTGCTCTTTTTGTTCTCAAGGCAGCTTGCCTGACCATCTCCCCGTTAATCTCTGTATACACGGATTCCGGATACTGGTCATCAATTAGCCTGAAAAGCAGTGAACCTAATTTAGCTGATTATGGATTGGGATGTTTCTGTTTAAACTGCGACATGACCTCATCTGTTAAAGACAGCACACCACCACTAGTTGTTTCACTCAGGAAATGCGGGGCTGAGTTGATTTGACCTTCCAGTACAAGCTTAGCAAAAACCTTAGATCTATCGGGCGGTTCCGACTCCTTGAGTTTTCGGATACGACCTTGAATAATTCTACCTTCGCGTAATAACTTATTAATTTCACCTTGCCTCCAAAGTATTAGGCGCTTAGACAAGACATCTTGATGATCTTTTGCCTTAGACTTCGGGCTTGGTTTTTGGAGTCCTACAGCGAGAAGCACAAAAGCTGCTTTCAGGGATATGTGCTGATTGTCGGAACCACTATTCCAGTCATTAATATGCAAAGTCACTTGATCAATAAAATCCCTTCCTATTTTCCCATACGGTACAAGAAATAACAATAATAATGATAATAATAATAATAATAATAATAATAATAATAATAATGTGAGAAACTATAGGCCAATAACATGTTTACCTATAATATGGAAAGTACTCACGGGGATCATAGCAGAGGATTTGTACCAATATCTCCACCAGAGCTCATTGTTACCAGATGAGCAGAAAGGTTGCCGAAAGGAGAGCAGAGGAACAAAGGACCAACTGGTTATAGATGGGGCAATACTTCGTGACTGCAAGCAGAGGAAAACCAACTTAGCAATAGCTTGGATCGATTATAAGAAGGCGTATGATTCTGTTCCCCATTCCTGGATATTAGAATCACTTGATCATGTAGGGGCTGCAGATAATATCAAGCGGCTAATGAGGGAAAACATGGAGTCCTGGAAAACACAACTAACAGCATGTGGTAAGGACCTTGGTGAAGTGTCCATCAGGAGAGGAATATTCCAGGGGGATTCCTTATCCCCTTTGTTATTTGTGATTGCAATGCTACCTCTCAGCAGTGTACTGAACGATTCAGGAGCAGGCTACCAACTCATTAAGGAAGAGGGCAAGATAACCCATTTATTGTTTATGGACGACCTGAAATTATATGGAAGAAATGAGAAGGAAATTAACTCACTTGTACATACTGTCCGGGTGTTCAGCAGTGACATTGGTATGGATTTTGGAATCGAGAAGTGCGCAACGATGGTAATGAAAAGAGGCAGGCTGGATAAGTCAGAGGGCATAAGATTGCCTGATGGAAGAATTATCCGAGGTATTGGAGATGATGTTGAAGGTTATAAATATCTGGGGGTGTTGGAGGCCGATGACATTATGCAGGACGAAGTGAAGAGAAGTATGAAGAAGGAGTACATTAGGAGAGTGAAGAAAACTTTGTCCTCAAAGCTAAATGCTGGTAATGTCATAAAGGCTATTAACAGCTGGGCTGTATCTCTACTTCGGTACAGTGGGGGGATTGTAAATTGGACAAAGAGTGAGCTTGCTGAATTGGATCGTAAGACCAGGAAACTATTAACCATCCATGGCGCTCTTCACCCCAGGTCCAATGTAAGCCGCTTGTACCTACCAAGAAGAGAAGAAGGGCGTGGACTAATTAGTGTTGAGGATGCCATTAATATTGAAGAAAGAAATATCAATGTCTTCGTCTGCCAGAGCCAGGAACGGTTGTTGAAAGCTGCATGGAAGAGGAAGAATGTCAATGAAATTGAAACGCCAAAGGAATATAAGGAAAAGATGAAAAGGAAAAGAACTGAGGACTGGTCTGGAAAGCAGCTGCATGGGCAGTCCAAGAGAGAGACAGATGACCTATCTGGTGTGTCTTGGGAGTGGATAAGAACTGGTGAACTGAAGAAGGAGACAGAAGGGCTTATTTTTGCCGCGCAAGATCAGGCACTAAGAACAAACGTCGTAAAAGCCAGAATCGAAAACCAAAATGTATCATCCACATGCAGAGTGTGTGGTAGCCACGATGAAACTGTGCAGCATATTTTGTGTAGTTGCCCCAAGCTTGCGCAGACAGAATATAAAAAGAGGCATGATGTTGTTGGGCGGGTCATCGATTGGGAGGTGTGCAAGGAATATGGAGTTAAGTGCAGTGACAAATGGTATGAGCATTCCCCCAAAAGCGCAGAAGAGAATGAGGAGGTTAAACTGTTGTGGGACTTTACCATCCAAACAGACCGTGAAATTTATCACAGGAGGCCAGACATTTTAATTCAGAAAAAGAAGGCAAAGGAAACAATCATTGTGGACATAGCTGTTCCCGGGGATAGTAATACTCTGCAGAAAGAAACTGAGAAGTGTGAAAAGTACCAAGACCTGGCAAGAGAGATTCAAAGGATCTGGAAATCAAGGACAAAAGTGGTGCCAGTGGTTGTAGGTGCATTGGGGTCAGTGTCAAAGAAGCTGGTAGGCCACTTGGAGCAACTAGGAATTAAAAACCGAACAAGAACGATGCAAAAGTCGGCACTCCTCGGATCGGCACATATCCTCAGAAAGGTGCTGGAATTCTGAGGTCTCGGGATGAGACTTGACTGGATATTTCTCCCCAGGGAAAATCCCTGTGCTAAATTTTACATAATAATAATAATAATAATAATAATAATAATAATAATAATAATAATAATAATATGAGAATGATCCTAATTTGATCTCAATTCCACAGTTCTTATAGGATTTATTTCATACACACCCATCACAGTAATAATAATAATAATAATAATAATAATAATAATAATAACAATAATAATGATAATGAACGAGATGCAGTTATATTTAAATGACCAAATATATATATATTTTTTGAAAATACTGGCACTCACTGGATACGCCTCAATTTCTCTCGTATTAAGAAAAATCCGTCCGTCCGTCTTACCGTCCTTCTGTCTACCTGTCCGTCCTCACCACAACACCTCACCTCAACTGATCGCAGGCTCAACTCCAAATGGATTTTTTTGGAAGTTTATTGACTGCAGCAAATTATAAATTTATCAACGGAAGCTTCGCTTTCAGCATTGGTTAAATCTGTAATATATAGATTTAGCCAGGGCTAAATGCGAAACTCCAATTAATAAATTCATAATTTAAATCAAACAATTAACTGGTATTCCACAATTTATTTAACTTCAGAGCACATTCATGTGGCGTTTGAGGGAAAGAATAAGTGATTTTAGAGAAAAATAATTTGCCAACAGCCCGAGAGTGAAACAAATGTTACATCGAGTTGATAGCCTTATATGTACATCCAAAACATGGTAATCATCTTCGATCACATTTAAGAGCCATAATGGCTGTTGATCACCATAGATAAATTCGGCCTTGGAAAAAAAAAAAAAGAAAAAGAAAAAGAAAACAAACTGAAATTTTTTGGCTTTCGAGAATTTTACTTTACAAAATCTTGCCAACAAATCTGGGTATATCATTTGTACATCCTTTTATATCATTTGTACATCACAGCTGAGGTGAAACAGTACTATGAGGCACTGTTTTTATCATACAGACCACAGACAGATATTTCACAATTTTGCAATACAAAATACAATTTGCACTAATTCAATGTTCAGGACGATCGAAGCACGCTTGGGCTTTCGGCTAAACCGTTTAAAAGAATTTCCAAAATCACCTATACGGCCAGTAGGTTCTCACTTTTGCAGTGAGAGCTGTAGTCGAGTGTTTGAATAAAGAAACACTAAAAAGAATTTATTATGTTTATTTTTTTTATTTAACGGTTTTATCGATGTGTAATCTTCAAAAGCGTTTGATACTCGCGGCATTTTGAGTACTCCTGCAAGCGATGTTCACTCAACGACTGAAGACAAACGGCACAGCGATTAAAATTACACGAGAGACTACTAACAAACAATAGAAGAAATATAATTCTGTGAAACATATGGAGAGACAACGATTTTCTTTCAAGAAGTCAAGTATAAAGTGTCTCTAAAAATCCCGAGTCTTAAAGCTTATGTTCATGTTTTAAGCCGGCTTCCCGGTGTTTGCTTTTTTCAAAGATGAACCTAAGGCAAGAAAATCGCTCAAAGCTTTCTTTTACAGGCAGAATTATATCTAAATATTCTTTGGAACCTTTTCTTTTTATTTCTGGTGAGAACTAAAAAGCCACATAAACTACGCTCGACTTCATTAAATTAGATATACATAAAAAAAAAAGAAACAAACATCAAATACAATAATTACTCAGGCTTACCATTCGAGATGCAGCTCCTGAAAGGTATCAAGTAAGGCCAAAAGTATCGCTTCAGACTTTTCAACCCTCTTACGCATCAAGCAAGGTGAAAAACGAAAACAATGCCATCCGAAATCGGATTTCCGACTTTGACAAGTGACGTATTTCTCAACCAAGAACCCAATAAACAAACTAGCCATGAATAACAGAAGACTCCTGATAGCAGCTGAATTTCATCTTGTACATCCAGTGGAAAGAGACAGTTAAAAACATCTCAATTTGATACAAAACTCTGTCAGCTTCAGCTGTCAAAGTAAACAAGATTCAAGATGCTGCATATATTTTTCCGCATGAACTTACCTGTCAAATTTTGAACGATCAGAGCTTAAAAATTAAACGTAGGGCCTGACCAACGCGTGACCATGGTGAGCAAAGTCAAAAGCAACTATCTTCGTTGCCGGTAATAGCTGGCTGAATTTTCGCGTCCGAGGTTAGTTTGAAATCAAAATTTTAATTGTGCGGACATAAAAACAACATATTTCATATGAATTTTTAAAAAAAATTAAACTTGAGCCTGCCATCATTGGACAACTAGTAACTTGTCAGCGGATAAGTACTTGACCTCGATGGGTCGGCACCTGAGCCCGCGATACGGTCAAGTGATACTGGTTAGAGGATACCCTGTTTTAACAGCCGTCAATCACAATATTGATGTCCAATATGTGTGCATTAGCAGTTTTCCTGTGCTCCCAAACTAGCTAGAAAGCATGAGATTGAACATTGATCACGATCTATTAAAACAATTAAATGGTCAGTGGACAGCTTCCAAATAAATCACGTCGCCTCGATGAGCTGACACATGAGGTCGGTCAGTGAGACAATCTCACGTGAGTTGACACATGAGATCGGTCAGTTGCTATCCTGTTTTGACGGCGGTCAATTGACCATATTGTGAATGTCAAATATAAAAGATGTGGATTTGCCAAGACGCGCCTGGGACACCCTTCCCTTCCTTTGATAGTCTCCCCTACCCCACCCGTACAATTTTTAGACGCGTACGTACGTACGTATGCTCGGTAAATAACGTGACAACCAAACGAAAAGAGGTTGGCTATATTCTATGAGAATGGGGCTCTGTCCCAGTCCCGCTCCGCGCGGTTGGGAGCCCCGCTATTACACTAGAAGTACCTTGAGTATTTGTTTCACACAGCATCCCAGTAAATCCGGACGGACAACTACATGTGTAATTAATCGACGCCACTGTGCAAGTACCGCCATTTCTACAGGGGTCGGACAAACATGGATCTGGAATGAGAAGCTGTCTTATTAAAAATTTAAAATTATTTCGGTGCAGTTGAAACTAAATACACCGTATAAATAAATGACGCCGCATGGAATGGCTTAGCTTGGACTGCATGAAAAGGAGGCTTTTGTAGGCTGCCCATAACAGTTCATAACAATGGTGTCTTCGAGTACCTAAATGCAATTCGAACAGCGTGATTCTTAAAGAACACCATATCCCAGGAGCTTCTGTGGCTGGAAGATATCCGTCATCATCATAAAAACAAAAAAGACCTTAAGGCCTGGTTATTCGCTTAAGGGTGTAAAAATGAGCGATGAGCTAGTGTACTAATACGTAAGTGTTAGGTCACATCAAACTCATAGTTGTACTAATTCGTAAGTGTTAGGTCACACCAAACTCATAGTTGTACTAATTCGTAAGTGTTAGGTCACATCAAACTCATAGTTGTACTAATTCGTAAGTGTTAGGTCACATCAAACTCATAGTTATACTATATACATACTGAGAAATACTCCATTGCATTGCAAATGTCAGCTAGAAGTATATATTGAAAGGAAGAGAAAAGATGCTAGATGCTAGGCTGAGAAACATGATAGCACCTTTTGCTTTCCCAGTGAAATCACCTCTGCATAAATTACATACTAATGACTTGTCACTACCCAAATCTGGGTAGTCGCTTCATTCTCGTTGAGGCAACATCCCTGGCGGCACGACCAATCAGAAGCAGCTGGAAGCACTATTTATCTCTAGGTAGTGTGGTGGCATTGCCAAATGTCAGCTGTTTTCTCAATCTCAAGCTGGCTAAGGCCAGTTTTATGGCCACCAACCCCCTCCCCCCCCCCCCCCCCCGCAGCCGAGCAAAACTTCACGAGAAATTATATGTGTAAAAAGGTGACCCCTTTGCCCGAGCCAAGAGCAGCCAAGAGCTAACAACAGCGCTAGCGCATACTCCGATTAGTGTTGTAAGAAAACGAAGGAAAATTTCGCTCGTGTGGGTTACCCTTGTGCAAAGGACAAGTTTTGTCCACAAAAACGAGGCTTTAGAAGGATCGAGCCTCTCCTCTTTAGGAAGAGATAGGGCTAAGATGCCAGCTTGTCGCAGCTACTACCTGGGAAAGTAAAAGAAATCTCTATTTTCATGTGGTTCGATACATGAGGGTAACACTCACTCTTCTTTCCATAGATTTCGACTCTAAGACAGGGCCGATCGATCCAAGTGAGTGGATAAAATCGCAGATATCTTGCAGATACCGGTCTTGGGAGAAGGTGTTGGTGGTCAATGGTGTGGTGGTCACCAACCCTTTGGAAAACCTTTGAGACAAAACGAACAAAGTTTAATGTTTTCAAACCTTCACTGTTCGTACGGAAATGCTTCATGAGTAAACAAATCCATTCATGTTCCTAAGTCGAATAAGCATCACGTATTCGACTTAATATACTGTGTTTAAATAATAGGCATGAACCTACTTTTGTTCCACTATTGCAAAGTCTTCTGGGAAGGAGTGATATGACTGAATTGAAGTGGAGAAGGAAGGGGAGTGGGGTAATTAAAAAAAAAAAAAAAATTGCTGCTAGAAAGAGTTAGTTTTCCTCCAAACTCTTTAGTATGTACGATTTGCACGCCAAATGTCTGTGAGCCAGAACTAGAACATTTTTTTACGTACAAATTGTACAGTGATTTCGGCAGGATATTAAGTAAAGACGTTTTTGAGCGACGCACGTCAACCGGAGGTGAAGCATTTTCCCTTTTAATATGCCCTGACGCTACCAAATTTCTATTCTTGAGTGTCTTTTTCGCTTATAGAGATGATTTGGACATTTGGGCAACATCACTTACCAAGATTGCAAGAAGTCCACTTCCGTTTGGGATTCGTCGCTCAAAAACGTCGTTTCTTAAGCTCCCTACAACTTGCATACTTACGTTACAGTTCAGTGATTTTGAATCACTGAAGAGTTAGCGCTTATCTCTCGACAACATAAATCAACCAATGATCACTTTCATTATTAATTCAAGGCATTTCTCCGCTTCTGAATGGCTCAAAAACTCACGAGAAATTTTTCATAATCAACTAGCGTTGACCAAATTTGGAAGACGTTTAAGATAAGTGGAAAAGAACGTCAATAGTACAGCAATAATTGCTAGTAAAATGGACTGACTGCCGAGAAGCCTTGGGGACGAGGTTGCGTGTTTTGATACGGCAGTACAAAATAGCTGAACTACTGCCTAAAGCTTTGCAAGAACAGCAAGAATATAACTCGACGGGCAGCATCTGTCATTTGGAGAATATCCTCAAAACGGGACATCCCTTTATCTCCCGAACAGAGAAACAGGCAAGAGCCCATTTTACAGTTATAGGTGGAAACGAGGCTGGAGTTGACCTTGCTTTGGTACAACCCTTCCTGTTTTATTATGTAAATCACACTTTTTTTACACTAACTGGCATTTTTAAGCACAATTAACATTTTAACATTAAGAAAGGAAGGAGGTTCACGGTATAAAAAGAAGGTCAACCTCAGCCTCACGTTTTCTCAAAAGCTGTAGGATACTAATCTAACAACTGCAAAATGGTCTATAGAAGACGAGAGCCTAACATTGATCGAAGTAAGCATTTTAGCTTGTTTTAAACTAAGAATTATTTTGAATGAATAATAAAGACTATTATTAGATTTGGCTTTCGTATCATCTAAAGAATTGTGAAGATCTCGGAGGATGTTATCCGCCTTGGCCTAAACACACGCGGCCTAGACGTAGTGTGTGTCAATATATTAATATTCACATGGACAAAATGGGATGAGTCGCCGAAACTCCCATGAACTAAAACAGCCCAAACTGCGGTCAAAATATAACAAAACAAAGCTAAGATGAACGTCTCCTTCTAATTCCTGGCCGGTTAAAGTGACATTTTGTTCAGTTTTACAATCGTAAGTACTATCCACTAAAAAAGAATTAAAGGCTAGCTAAAAAACAAACGGACCATCTCCACGAGCCTTAACGCGCCTTCACGCGAAGCGCTATAAATTCGAGAGTAATCGACGTATCCACTCCAAATTGCCATCGACTAATCAGCAGGTAACGTGTGCTCCCGCTTCGTGCTCGCTGGCTCCACAAAACCCATCGCAACTGCACAATAATCGCTCGCTCATCAACAAACACTCTTGATCTTTACGCTTCGATGTGACCACAAACTACCGGGATTAATACGCGACGTGGATATTCAAGTTTAGCGACCGCGTCCGTGCAACAATGCAGCATGCACTTGCTATGGGAGGCACATCCCACGTTGTCCATTTGAATATTAATATATTGACTTACACTACGTCTGGGCCGACTGTGATCACACTCAGCCTCATCCAATCATTGTTAATCCTTAGTTTTCAGACAACCAATCAACATAACCAAGACAGTTATCAAATCTCTAGAGATTCTCCCTCAAAAACCCGTGTGAAAAACCTCCATGGACATGGAATTCCGTGGAGGATTAGGACATCAATTTCCATGGAATTCCATGGAAATTTCTCCATAGATTTCCATGGAAAACATTAGGACACCAATTTCCGTGGAATGCCATGGAAATTTCTACATCTATATTTTTCATGGAGGATTAGGATATTTTCCATGGAATTCCGTGGAAAAGCTCCATGCAATAGAAACTACTCCATCGATTATTCCATGGATCTCCAGGGAGTTTCAGGGAATTCACAGGAATTAGACATTTAAAATATCCAGTGAATCAAATGGAATACATAACAGATTTTGGTCCACTGCAATTTATTTAATCAACATAAGGACCGCATAAATCTCTTTTTAAAGATATCAATCAAAAGTTAACATTCTTTCGGCGGAAACTTTGACATACTCTAGCTTAACAAGTTAATTTTTACTTGTGCCTTAGATACATGCAGTTTAGAATGCAGCAATCACATTGAAGTAGCTTATATGAAAAATCTAGATTTAATATATAGCAAGGAATCTTGGCCTGGTGTTTAAGAAAAGTAACAGGCGAACAGATGTATAATTCAGAGAAAAAAAATAAGCTAATACTTGAATGCACAAATCGTCAGTATGTAACACTTAAACATGGCTTTATTTAATGCGACGAAAAAGGGAAGTGCTACTTATTTTCCTCGATCAGAACCACTACGGTATTTAGTTATAGCAAAGTCCTACCTAATCCTTGGGGAAAAAACGCCGTCAGCCACAATTATAATTTATCAGTCTCTTGTATAGTTTTTACGCAGCAGGCATAAAAGTTCTAAATGTGATATTTCTTCTTAATACATCGAAGAAGTCCATTGAAGTACAGTCTTCTAATTCTAATTCTGCTAGAATTAGTAATTATTCTAAAGGATTCCGAAGGCAATTTGCAGGAAAGACCACATTCATATCTGTATGGACAAAAAAGATGGAAACTACATATTAAAATCGATAAACTGCACCCAAAAACATACCCTTCTAAATCTAGCAGAGGCAATCGAGCGGACGAATTCAGTTGAGCAACCAAACACGAGTTGTGTACATGTTAAGCTTACCTTCCTCTTTAATGTGCGATCCAGCTGAGTCATTGTTTAATCGAAGTTAATTTGAAAGAAGCCAAATGTAAGCAACCTCACAAGTGATATTTTGCGTTGAAAAGAACATCCTTTTCGGATGCATTCATTGCAAAGACAATCCGTTTACACAACACTGTCGTACTGCAGAGAAGTCGGCCTAAAGATTTGAACCAAGAAGACTGATCTTCTACGCATTTCTATATTGGTTCAAAAGCCCCACGTGATCGCGTAAGTCACAAAGCAGAGTGGCCTGGAAGCCAGTTCAAGCACCAAACATGGCGTCAACTCGACTGAGCTGAACAACGTCTGCGCATGTGCAGAGACGGGAGAGGTCTGGGATCTAAACTAGTATTGTTTGCAAAAGGATTTTCAAAACATCCTCACATTTTGGTGATTTTTAAGATGGATTCTGAATATTTAAGGTTCCCATTTAAACTAAAGGTAGATTATTTCATACTTTATCCAATTCTCGTTTCTACCTTTGTAATTTTTCTTCCACTTTTTTTCTATGAACAAAAGAAGACGCACGAACCAATTGTCCCTGCTATAAATAGTATAGTTTGCAAAAGGATTTTCAAAACATCCTCACATTTTTCCGATTTTTAAGGTGAAAGTACAGACTATCAACATGTTATCAGTTTTAAGAAATAGTCCGGTCATCATATCAGTGTCAGCATTAAGGGTACAATTTTTTTATCTTTGTCAGTTTCCTTGAATGATCGTCTTATTTTTATATATAGCTATTTCTCTTGTTATATCTCGCTTGGTTTCATTATAAGAACTGTAAGAACACACTTTCGAATTCCATTCTTTCTTCCACACTTGTTTCCCTTTATGACTCTTTCTTAGCTCAGCTCAAAAGAGCCATTATAAGTTTTTGGATATGGCAACAGGCAAAATTAATGTTGAAAAGAGTAAATGGGTAAGTAATACAGTCGATGCCTGCTGGTATCAATGACTTGAAGTTCTCTAAAAAAGCTTCATTACAGGAAAAAGAACAATCTGACTCTTTATAAACTTTCATTTATTTTTCTTTTCGAAGTCTAGATCTTCATCCCTTGATTCTTCTGCTTCATTCAAACCTGTCATAAATGGAAAACTTATAGTTAATACCAATACTCACATAGAGCTGAGCCAACTTGTGATTGTTTCTCAAACCTTCAACAGCTTTAAAATTTAAAAGGTTATTCATTAATAAGCTTAAATGTGCAAATAAATTTTAGACAAACTTAACCGAATAAATACTGATTCTACACCTTGACCAGCCCCTCTAAGCCGGCTGGAGCTTTATGTACAAAAAAGCTTCTTTGATCGAATTAAGATTTGTAACTAAGTTTATGACTTTCATGACTTCTTGTGTCTGTGGTATCTTCGCGCTCAAAGCCGGCTTTCTTGCCACCAAGAAACGGTCAACAACTATTATCGCTCGGCTACATTTCAAATATTTGCTCCTCCTCAACCAGAATAGAGTAATGTTTTAGTAAATGGTTTACGTACCATCGAAGAAAAGTCGCCCAAACTCCAGCACATTGCTCTTTTTTTTAATTTCTCAGTCATCTTTCTGCAAACGTACTGACAATATGCACCAAAACAATGAAAAACCTCGCCGGGACGTTCAAAAACATTTTCCTTGATCCCTGGATTACGTACCATTTCTTTCCATGAGTTGAATTTCTAAGGTATTCGTAGAATTTCTCCTTCGTTGGCATTCACAAATATGAGTTTAACAGATGGTCGAAGATAGAATAGTCTCAGATGCAAGAATTTCACTTTGCAAAAGTGCTTGGCGCACGGGCTAGTCAAGTAAACAAGTGATGTCACGGACATGCGTAGAACGTTATTCAGCCTGTCCGCGTCAACTCACGGCACGATCGTGGAGATGTCTGTCTTTAAAGGCTTTAAATTGTGGTCCCTTTCAGAGTTAATTGTACTATTCCGACGCTGTCGAAGAGTAAAGCAGTGAGAGGAAAATATTGCATTGTTCTCCCAGGTGAGGGAACCTTTGAAAAAGGGCAGCAGGCCTATTCATAGTCTGCTACACAGCCCTTCTTAGTGTCGTCACGCAACGCTCCTCCCCACTAAAAACGGCTGTGTGGCAGACTAGCCTATCCACGGATGCGGCAAAAAAAACTCTAATATTGCTTGTGTAGGTTCGCCGGAATACTCCATGCAAAGCAATCTCATCACTCAGGTTGGACTCGAGTAATAGGGAAAATCTTAACTCTCAACCAAAGACACTTTGATACCGAGAAGAGTTATGTGCCTGGTGGGATCATTTTCTACTGGCTATTTAAGTACGGGACCCATACATCGTCTTGTATTTACTATTCATACGGGATTCTGACTAAACTGATTAGGGATATTAAAGCACTGACTTGAAACGGTTAGCTTCTAATTAGGGTTACGGTTGTTGTTATATGAATAAAATCAAACTCCACCTAGCAGCGAGTTAATACTCCGCGGTAGCGTGGTAAGGCTACGAACTATGGATTCTACGCCGCGGGATCGGTTCTCGATCTTGCCACATCGAATTTTTCTTCTTTTCAAAATTTGCCACTGAAATTTTTTCCTTAAAAATGGAACGGTGGTTGAAGAGACTTACACTTTCATGGAAATTTGTTGATCAGAAATTTTAAGAGACTTAGAAATTTCATGTAATATATCAAACATGAGATGCAGTGTTTCATCACCAGATGAAACACCGAGAAGAGAGTTGAAAATACGACGCGCAGCGGAGTATTTTTGACGAACTTCGAGGTGTTTCATCTGGTGATGAAACACTGTGTCGAATGTTTGATATTTCTTCTCAAACAAAATCATTTTTGAAGGAGAAATTAAGGATGCAAATACTAAGCAGTGTTTCATCCGATTTCCAAACACTCATTAAACATTAATTTCCTTTGTATTTTCTTAATGAATTATTAATGAGTTTGAGAAATCAATTTCAAGTAGAGACTTGATCCCGTATGTCATAGCAAATACACGTCGGTGGCCCGGTCCTGTACGAATAGCCACTGTGTCAATATAATGAAGCAACTGCATGTTGTTAATAACAGTGATCTTCTCATATTTTAAATCCAACAGTGATTTTAAAAGATAAATGGCTGACAACCCCACTTAAAATTAATTTTCTATATTTATTTATTTTTAACAGGATCATTTTTTTGTTAAGCACACAGAACATTCCTCTTTATAGTTAGCAAGAAAATATCTTACACTGGAACTTTCAGCATCGGTGAAGAATACTTTTGCATTGTCTGTGTAATTTAAACTAAACGCACTATTCTGCTTTTAGAAAGCTTCCAAATGTTTCATGTTTTTCTATCCAATAATAGTGCAGACTTGAACATGTAGTTAACAAGTTGATGAGTTGCTTGATTACTGAATTTCTATGGATTTTCTCATACAAACTGCATGGTATTCTATCGAACTCTATGGACACGTTATGGCATTCCATGGAACTCCATCGGTACTTCAGGGAACCCCATGGCATTCCATGGAACTCTACGATATTCCATGAAATTCCATGGACCTCCATCAATACTTCATAGACTGACTCCGTGGAACTCCATGGCATTCCATGGAACTCCATGGTATTCCATGGAACTCCATGGATCCTCCCTGGATACTCCATGGAAGTTTCATGGAATTCCATCGATTTCCATGGAATTCCATGGATTTCGCTGATGAGATGATGGAATTCCATGGAGGTATTTCACACGGGAAAGGTCTAAGCATCCCTGCTATATTACTATAATGCTCCTGCATGAATGTAAAAAGTAAATCTAATAGGAGAACATTATCATCCAATTTAACCATGTTTCCGTGTCGTTTGAATAGATCAGCTTGAAGGCCAGGTAGAAACCTGATTTGACGGCCGCATCCCACCCTGGGTGAAACACCACATATTGTACAGTGAATTCGGCAGGAAATAGAACTTGCCCGACTTTGTCACGGCTCAGTAACTTTGTGTCACAGAAGAGTTTGCGCTTATTCCCGTTCGACACGAATCAGCCAATAAACAGTATTCCTAGATTTCAGTCAAGTAATAAAAAAGCAAGACATTCACCAAATCTCTCAAGATTCCCCCCAAAATGCCTAAAATATTATTTCGATACTACTGGCATTCCTGTATAAATATCAGCAAAATAAATCAAATTAGGGAGCATTACCATCTTAGAGCCATTCGTATCCCGATACCATCTCCATTGTTCCGTGTCGTTAGAATACAACAGCTTGAAGGTAGTAACCTGGTATGATGGCCTCGTCCCACCCTGGGTGGCAACACCGCAAATTTCAAATATTTCCCCCAGGTCAAGTTGAAGCCACCCAACCGAGTTGTTCCTTGAACACCAGCCATGCCCATCGGTTAGGTTAAGTCGACCATATCTAGCCCTTGAGTTATCGCTCTCAACTGAATAGCTTAACATCTGTGTATCAGGAAAGACGTTTCTATCGGCAACACCAATACCATCGTTGAAGCAAATAGTCGCTGAGTGAAGAAAATGTAATAATTTAGGCTTTATGCTTTACCGGATCACCCTCGGGCCAGCACAAAACTGGCAATACATCTGATAGGGTTGTCCACACATAAAATGGTAATTTGAAAGCGGTATCTGTAACAGAGCTTAAGGCTGCGCCACGCCGATCATAAAAACGGATAGGTTTCTGTGCTACTACTCGTGGCAGTGTGATCAAGGGCTCGCACCAGTCCGGTCTGTCTTTTACGTTGACATAACAACTTTCCGTAGTAATTAACGATAGAATACGAAAAATGATCAGCCAAGTAAATATTGGACGACAGCACCAGGTTCTTACCTAACCCGAAAGTAATCGTTAGGATTTAAGTAGAGCTTTGCTTGTAGGCTTGGCTCAATTTCAGTAACCCCTACTAACTCTTACAGATTAACCTGCAAAAGAATTTGTGCTGGTTCCCTTGGGAACTCCAGCTTAAGACAAGGACTAATTACTTTCTTATACCTTTTCTACGTGCATTATCTTTCAGTTGAACTTCAAGAAACAGCTGATTTATGGAAGCATATAATAAAGGCGTTTTTTCACGTAACGATTTAAAACGACGAACGTACCAGATAAGTGTCTGACGGTGTGGAATATCTAAACATATCATTCCTGTTGATGAATTATACCTATGGGAGATTTGTTTATTTACTTATCACTGCCTCAAAAAAGTGTTATTGCTATAAATCATGATACGCTTTAAGGTTTAGTTTGTTTATCCATTCTAGTGCAATATTGAATCACCCTTTACAGCCCCATAGCCTCACCTAAAGAATTTGCTGGGGCGACTGTAGAATTTTCTCCCGGTGAACCTGTGGAAATAATATACAAAACTTGCCCCAGTAAGGAGAGAGTCAAGAAATTGACATTTGTACCGAGACCAATTACTTCAAGGCACACCGCGGTCACGTGGGCGTTTTGGTCTCGCTCAGAGACTACCTCGTGAAATGTCATTAATTAGATCTAGGCAGTTATTTGTGGGATAAAAGGAGTTGCATGTTTAGAACAATCCCTCCTTAAACTCCTAGCAGTCTTGCGAACATCAGCTAGAGCTTAGATCTCGAAATTCTTTAGCCAGGTTTAAAAGACAAGCGTTTGGGTATGGCATCGTTAATTTTTATAATCTAAATGGAATTGCGTAGGGCACCGGTGCCCAAAATTTAGGGGTGACGAGACCATGTGAATAGGTGGGCTGGTGCCCGTTTTTAGCGGTGCCGTGTTCAGATGTTCTCTTCTCGCTGAGAATTGTGGATCGCTGAGATCAAGATGGGTCAAGTTCTCTCAGCAAACTAGACAGCAAAGTAACGTGGTCTGATCAGTCAACAAAGGCACTTATCCCGGAGTAATTAATCGATGAATATCGGTATCGATAAAATCGGATGCAATCAAGTACTTTTTATCGATTGATAACGGAAATCGGTGGAAATCGATAAACTAAATTGCCGTGTCAAATCGATATTATCGATTTTTCATGATTTTAACGATTTATAACGGAATTCCGCCATTGTTGTTTTTTGGCATGACTTAGACAGTAGAACTGAGAAAACACATCCACGAGTAACAGCTGATCAACAAACATGAAAATGAGAAATGTGGAAACTATTGCACACACAAGTTTCTCTCTAAAACTTTTCGTTTAGTAGATAATAACAAAAACCGTTCGGTTTTAAAATTACATGCAGTTCTCGCAGACGAGAAATACAATGTTAGTAAGGATTTCCTAACCTGAATTTCAGACATCCCCTCGAGCCAAAGGGATGTTTGAAATTCATGGCTTTCCCTAGATAGATTTTCACCGTTTCCGCAATCAATCGAGAAAAATCGATTGCTAACGATTTTTATCGATTTCGACTGTTATCTATTGGCTACTCCGGGATGTAACTACACCAGGAACCGCACCGACGTTATTTATGATATAGGGCGGCTGGTCTAAATCGTGAAAACTGGGTGCCTACAAACCAGAAGAAGATTTAAACCTGGTTTTGAAGAAAAGATAGATTTTTCGGATTTTTTTTTTAAGTGATAATTGTTTGATCCTTTGACTGCAACTCAGTTGTCAACAAATTTACTGTGGCATGAAATCAGTTTTCATTTTTGGATCAACAGATATAGCTTCCGATATAAATCGATGAAATCGGTAAAAATCAACGAGTGTGTCATCGATTTATATCGATTGATCGATACAGTCGGTATCAATCAAAGCGGATTTACCGATTTTTATCGATTGATATACCGATTTGTATTGATTCTACGGGCACTTATTGATCTAAGCGAGGAATCCATCCAGAATATGCGAAGACGTCAATAGACACCTCGAGGATGTAAAACGTTACAGCGTGGCTTGCATAAACAATTTTGCACTTTTTACTAGCTTTGTTACTAAAAATAGGGAGTGAGCAGGTTTACTTACCCCCTTTTCTCTTATATTGCCATAGCAAAAGGGTTACGATACATCCAAAATCTCGTCTAATTAACAGTTCGGGTGTATCTCGAATGCTGAATATCTCAAAAAAGAGATCTAAAAATCTCATTTTTCCCTAAAAATCTGACTTTCACCGAAAAATCCTAAACGTTTAACTCACAAATATCATGAGGTTGAAATATCCTTATCACGTCAGTAAAAACACCTAAAAGTTCTCGTGGACAGCGCTGTTTAGCACGGGCATTACAACTAGCGTCTTTTTTCCGTGACGTCTGTGGAAATCAATAATTGTGGGATCTAAATAGAATTGAATGGTAAAACCTGTGCATGAAATAAGCCATGAGGCCTATTTGCTCTGTCACTGATTCATACTACCAATAGCTTAATAAATGAATGTGTTCTTTGCAATTAACGCCAGCAGAAATATCATTTATCTAATTTCAATCTCTTTTTTTTTACCAATTTTACTGATTTGTTCAGCTCTAAAAGTTCTAAAATTCTTAAAATTTGCATGCTTAATTAATAATTCACCGTAATATCTCCAGCCTTTCATAAAATCTTCTTAACGTCTAAAAAATCTCATAAGAAACCCGGAGTTTTGCAGCTAGGCCTATTCACATCTGATGTCCGCCTTCTTCAAAGCGGTTGAACTGATGATAATTAATTTAGAGGTGTTGACGTCGATTTCAGAAGTGCCCATTAAAAAAACAACAACAACAACACAGAAAATGTCAATTTTGTCATATAAACGAGCAAATGACAGGCCAAAAGTTTTGGCACCGGTGCCCCCTGGGGTACCGCGCCCAAAACTCTTTTTGAGTAAACCGGGCTCCTTCCACCACCCCGGCTGCCTCTTTCCAGTCTTTACAGTTCTTGTTTTCACTAGCGACGGAGTCGGAGTCGGAGTCGGAGTCGGGATCAGAAGCGTAGATCTTATGATCTAGTGAAAACAGTGTTCCGATTCCGCTTATGACTCCGTCGCTTACGTAACGTTCATGGTCTAGTGAAAACCAGATGGTAGGAGTCGAAAGCAGAAGCAGAAAAAACAGAAACCGATCACAGAGCGTGGGAACGTGCATTGTGATTGGTTTATCCTTCCGCTTCTGCTTCCGACTCCGACAATCTGGTTTTCACTAGATCATAAGTGTAATGTAAAGATGAGGTCGGAAGAAACGTTGTTATTCTTCTGACTCCGATTCCGTCGCGCTCATAACTCCGCTAACGACTCCCATTTTTGATTTTCACTGGGTCATAATCCCTCTTTCGACTCCGCTTAAGAATTCGACTTCAACTCCCTCGCCAGTGGAAACCAGCCTTCAGCGGGCGTTTTATCTGTCCCCATCTTTGTCGAATGTATTCTTATGAAGTGTTTACCGTCACATGGGCACGCTAGCGCATTTTAGACATTTCTATTAAAAGTTACTTGTGTAGAAAATTATGCCAACATCGTTGTACCGTGAATTTTTTATTCGAAAAGCAGAGCTTGCTGCAGACACGCAACACATATTTCATTCTTTCTTGAATTTAGTTGGACGCGCAAAAAAGTATTTTTCCCATCTTCAAAGAAGTTTATTTCCTTCATATGCTTTATAATCTGATTAATGACTTTGATCATTTTCGTGTAATATTGAATACACTTAACCTGAAGAACTTGATCTTGCGGTTGTGGAGGTTCCTGTTGAGACAAAATTAGCAGAATCATTTCTTTTCTTTTTAGCTTTTTAAATATGTTTTGAGCGTTTTTAATAATTTTGTTGCAATGTTGCATTAAGCTCTAAAAATACTTATAATGAATCACCTGAAGAAGTAGCGGTTGGGAAAATTCCACTTGAGGAACCTTTGTCAAACATAAAACTATATATTTTTCACAATAGAGAACTATTCTCTCTTTAAATTGTTTTATCTACAAAATATATACTTTTTGATGCAGTTTTTAAAACGATGAATAAAAGTTTTTTGTCATTCGGTTTCAATGTTAAAAAGCGTGGACAATCTTACACCTCACCTGAGGAACTTGCCGGGGCGGCTGTGGAAGTTTCTGTTGAGAAACCGATGAACGTTAGTATATTCACTTCTTTCTAACTTAAGAGGTACTCTAAGTTTGACATTTTTTTCTAATTTTTGAAAAGGTTCCATTTGCCCTTTTTATTCAGATCAATGTTCAAAAACTTAAATGTAAATCTAAAATCCCAGAAACTCACTTGAAGAACTTCCTGGGGAGCTTGTGGAAGACCCTGTTGAGGAATCTGTGAAAGATAAGTATATTTACTTCTATCTGCCTTTAAGGATGTACTTGTGATATAGTTGATAATCAAGTAAAGGTTTTGTTCTTTATGCTGCAATAATTTTTGATAACTGACATGGCTAGAGCCAGAGACAACAAGTAAAAATATCCCACGATGATACAAATTAAACCGTTCAATAAGAGATTAACCGTTATAATTCCACTCGAGGGGTATAAAATAAACCTTACTATTATTCAATTCTCCGTTGCTGATTGGCTAAATTCTCACGGATAATTCATCATAACCAGCCACTGTTGACCAAATTTGGAAGAAGTTTACGAGATGCAAAAAATGACGTCAATTCCACACCATAATTGCCAGAAAACTGGAAGAAAGGGTTCTATTTTTTCTTTTTATCATTCGGATCCATTGTTAAAAAGCGTGGACAATCTTAAAGCTTCACCTGAGTATATTGCTGGGGCGCCTGTGGAAGTTTCTGTTGAGAAACCGATGAACGTTAGTGTATTTACTTCTTTCTATCTAAGAGAATTACCCTAAGTTTTAAATTTTTTTAATATTTGAAAAGGTTAATTCCTTTCGTCCTTTTTATTCAATGTTTAAAATCTTAAATCTTAATCTGAAATCTCAGAAACTCACCTGAAGAACTTCCTGGGGAGCTTGTGGAAGACCCTGTTGAGGAATCTGTGAAAGATAGTATAGTTACTCATATCTGCCTTTAAGGATGTACTTGTCATATACCGTCACATTCCGAAAATAAGCCCCGGGGCTTATATTTTTCAAAGGCCCTTTTTGAGGGGCTTATCTATGGAGGGAAATTTGCGTTTCAAAATCGATTAAGCTAGCCTTATAGTTGGAAGGAAATTGACCGTTTTTGCTTTATTTTGTAATTAGTTTGTATTTGAGGGCAATTTCCAAGTGCAAGCCCCCGGGGGGCTTATATTCAGGGAAGCGATTAAACGGAGGGTGCTTAGGGGGCTTATATTTGGAGGGGCTTATACATGAAGGGGCTTATTTTCGGAATTTTACGGTAGTTGATAACCAAGTAAAGGTTCCGTTCTTTATGCTGCAATAATTTTTAATAACTTGCTAGAGACGAGGAGTTAAAATATCCCACGATAATACAAACTAAACCAAACTCCAGGGGACTAACATAAACCTTACTTAATTATTCATTTCTCCGTTTCTGTTCATTTTCATTTTTTATTCAGTGATAAGAATCTCAAATCTAAATCTAAAATCTCGGAAACTCACCTGAAGAATTTGCTGGGGCCCCTGTTGAAGAACCTGCTAAAAAATCTGTGAAAAATATGTATATTTACTTAATATTTGTAAGTTAAAGGACGACTGTATAACTTGTATTTGTTGATGATCAGTTAAAGGCTTGGTTTTCTACTGCATTGTCTTATACGTCTGTCTTATACTTACTTCACTTGATCTTAAAGGGGTATTTTTGATACAGTTTGTTATTCGTTAAAACTAGTCAATGTATGCGATTACAAATGCCGATACTCTATGGAAAGGTTTTATACATCGGAGTCAGTGCTTACTAAAGCCAGGACTCAGGTAAATAAGGGAAAGTTCACTGAATTAATTTCAATTTGCATTATTGATATGCATTTGATGATAGGCCGACTTGCAAGATAGAAATGCTAAAAGGTTTAATCTCTTATAATAAGTTTCTTAAGCCTTAATGACATCACTGCTGTTGTTAAAGGTTATTTATATGCTAGCCAACTTGTTGATTTTATCAAACACCTTACTTTTTGAGTATTTTCGGCCTAATATATCTAGCCGGATTATTGATAACGTTACCGCCAAATGGACCTTTTGCGTCTAACTATTTTTTTTTTTCGGCCAAAGTAGCCATTAGTGCAACTACTGTTTTTTTTGTTTGTTTCTTTTTTTTTCTCTTCTCCTCCTTTCCTACTCCTCGCTCTTTCTTTTTCTCCTTTCTTTTTCCTTTGTTACCGTGATTTTGGAGCTTCTTAGAGTTAACAAACATTCCTTTTTGACGCCTTTTCACTCAAATAACTGCAAATTTCGTTAGGTTGGTTTTCAAAAAATCAGTTACATGTACTTTGAAGGAAATTTGGATTCTGCCAATAAATTTAAAAAATATATGACGTTATAATGACGCCAGATGACGTCATTGTGTCAATCACGTTATACACAGAAATTTCTGAAGGCTGCATTTTTTCGATCATGAGCCCCAAATTCGGTGTCAAGCGCAACACCCAAGTGAAAATTACAGCCAAATACGCAAAATACAGTTGACGGGAAAGATCATATTTCATAGGGGATATCATCTCACCTAGTGGTGTGAATAAGATAAGGCTAATAAAACCCAAGCAAGCCTTAAATATGTCCATGCATCACCCTTTTTTATCAATGCTGTTGTTGTTGTTGTTGTTTTTTTTTAACATTTCGTTGCCGTGGGGGATCGCTTCACGGCTTCAACCTCAGAAGAGTTCGCCAACATTTCACAAAGCAAGCGAGTTGGAAAAATTGCGATAAAGAATAAAACAACGCGAATACACTTTTAAGCGACGATTTCACCGCTGTAGCCGTCGTGGTATCTTAAACTCTCTGACTTGAAGCATTAACGGGTGGTGAAAAAAAGTTAGTTCCGATCACAGTACTAGAACCTTCCGTAGTTTTTGCTGTAGTCCCTATTATCATTATCATTTTTATTATCATTATCATTTTCATGATCGCTATTACCATCGCCATCAATATCACTGTCATTGTCACTGTCACTATCATTATCGTTATCATTATCATTATCATTATCGTTATCATCATAAATACCGTAAAATTCTGAAAATAAGCCCCTAGGCTTATATTTTTCAAAGGCCCTTTTTGAGGGGCTTATTTTTGGAGAGGCTTATATTTGGAGGGGCTTATCTACGGAGGGAAATTTGCGTTTACAAATCGATTGGGCTAGCCTTATAGTTGGAAGTAGATTTACCGTTTTTCTGTTGTTTTACTTTGTATTTGAGGGCAATGTTCCAAGTACAAGCCCCCGGGGGGCTTATATTTGGAGGGGCGATTTAACGGAGGCTTTTTTACGTCACCGGTTTGGGGGCTTATATTTGGAGGGGCTTATACATGGAAGGGCTTATTTTCGGAATTTTACGGTATATACTCACCACTGACACACGTTTTTTGATAACCATTATCTGTTAACACACAGCTCTGCCCATTAGGACAGTTTCCGTCCATACATGGGCTCGGTTCTGCAACATTGAAAATTAAAAACTACAGTTAAACAGGCTTATTTTGGCCATACCTCTGACAACTATATTAACTTGAGCGCCCGTTTGAATTGGAATAAGGTGTATGACAATCTCTGGAATTCATCTGATGCGAAGACACTTTAACCCATTGACGCCCGAGACTTTTTACGGTTTCGAGTGCTTTTTTTTTGTCTATAGAAACAATCTATAGGATTTAGTGACTCCTTATTTGGGGTTACCATGGAAAGTGGTACACAGCCATTTTTCACTTTTAATAGCTCCCTGCCTGATGAGCATCATTAAGCGTGACGGTAGCTAAGAGTCGTTTGCTCGTGGAAAAACGGCCGCTCCGAAACGAAGTAGCTTTAGGACTCGACTACTGATGACTCTCGCATATTTTGGAACTTGCGACCATTGAAGATCACAATAAGCGCGAAATTTCCGTGAGCTGTGGACTTGTTGACAGAAGTGGGGGTGCGAACGCTAACAACAATTCTGGTCATTTTCCAGGATGCAATGCAGTCTAGCCTCCCACGCAGAAATTCTAAGGGCTTTGTCACGTGCTCCTTGCCCACGAAAGTCTGCTGAAACGAGCAGTCAGTTTCCTTCGTTGGCATTGACTGATTATGACGCGAAAGCAAATCATTTACTGTAAGGGAAATCGACACTCGTAGGTCATCCGTGTAACATTTTTCGCGATAAGCCTCTCCCCAAAATATTCATCAGTATTAATTTGACTTTGTAGCCAGACCTAGTCGGGTGAGAAAACGCCGCTCGCATATGCTTACAATTTCAAATCAGCTGACTTTGAGAGCCTCAAGCTGCAGATTATACAGAGCTCAGCTATTGCGAATAGCGTTTCTTGTAACTAGGGTGTTGATGCTTGCTCGTCTAGCTGAAATCCGCCCTTTTGGATATTATTTAAGCTGAGAGTCAGGGACTCAAATACCCCACCTTGACAAGGAGATTCAACATCATCTGAAAAGGAAAGAATCCGCTAGATGTGCCGCCAAGAGGCACAACAGCGCTTTTTACCTTACTGATAAAAATAGGACCATGGTTTCTGTTTGATCCGTCCGTATCTACGAACGGAAGTGGTTGCTTGTTTCAGCAGACGTTCGAGGCGAAGGAAAGCGTGACGAAGCCCTAAGAACGTTTGCCAAGAGCAGGGTGTCCAGCGACATGGTTGTTCAAAAAAATAGGAAAATAGGAAACTCAGGATTGAGAAAATGGGAGAAAAATAGGGAAATCAATGGTACTTTCGTCGACAAAGATAGCCTCCCTGTACCTCGCCAGGGTTATAATAAAGGCTACGAGTCCTCAGCTTCTACGTTCACAAACTTTAGATCAACTTTCAAGGCTTAGAAGGAGTGAAAATGATCAGTAACGTTTAGTTTATTGGCCCAGTTACACTGTAATGAGAATGATATGCTTGCATTGACTATAGGTCAAGCGTGGTTCTATAACCAAAGGTGATCTTATGCAAACTAGTTCCCTTCAAGTGGGTAGCCAATCATTGAAAAGCTTCGAAGAGTGAAATTTCTTACGATTGCGTTGTCATTGACGGATCATATCGAACAAGGACAAAAAAGTCCTATATGGAAATCTTTCCTTCCATTAATCTGCAATGAGTAGCTGGTTGAGAACATGCTCGTTTAAGTCAAAAGACCACATAGTTTTAAGCCTTGGTCACGTGACCTCCATTTTTCTTTAAGTAAAAGCAAATGGCGTGTTATAGCCCCTATTCATACTTGTTGAAAACTGGGATCAATTTAGGTTTCTAGGAAACTGCCCACCTACCCCTCCCGTAAGCCATTATTTTGCCCTAGGTGAGAAGTAAGTGTTTATGTCAGCTTAGGGGAGGGGTAGGTGGGCAGTTTCCCAGAAACCTAAATTGATTCAAAAACTGTTATCCCGCCTTTTACGTTGAGATAAGCAGTACTTCTAGGTGACCTAGGCTAAGAAACAGATGCGCCTTTGCTATTCTATCCCCCACTCCACCCCGGCGTTACCCTGCGAGCAGAGGCTACATTTTCGCTTTGTGAGCTGGCGTACGAAAAGTAGCCTCTGCCGACAACCGTTCAAATCCGCCCTGAAATCTGGACGAATAAATGAAAAAAACGGGCTTTTTCCTGTTCTTTACTGGTTTAGCGCATTGCGTGAGTCTTGCGTAGCAGATCAGGGTTGTCGTTACTTTTTTTTATTCCCGCAAAACTCGCGCCATTTGACGACGGACCTGACGATTAATTTTGCTTGGGAATTGCGTGACGAATTTCGCGCATGCACGATAGAAAATTGAACGGTTGTAGGCAGAGGCTACTTTTCGCACGCCAGCTCACACAGCGAAAATGTAGCCTCTGCTGGCAGGGTACCCTCGCGTTATCTCCCAGGGAGCTGGTCTCTGCATTTATAGGGTATGTCAGTAATTCTCAATAGAGAGACAACGTCATGATTATGATCAAGATCATCATTATGATTATGATTACACTTAATTGGTAAATGCTTACCTCTACCGTTCGTACAGTAACGCCAAGTAAGGTCACAGTTATTTCTTACTTTTTGAAGTTGATACAGGTAAAATGAACCACAGTTTACGACACTTATCTCTTTTCGGCGGTAACATAGTTCTGATGGATTTTGAATACACAGTTGTAAGTTAACCACACCATCACTAGGTACGGGATGGTTTTCTATAAGGTAACCTTGGACTTTTCCACCGCATCTATATCTAGGTGGAGCATTCACTCGGAGGGCGTTCCCCGCGTTGCCAGTTATTTTGTACCATTTTGACCAATCATTACCAATCTCAGAGTCTCTTGAGTCGCACTTATCCGTGGAAGAATTGTAATTGATTGTGCGATCCCCAGAGCTCAACTCTTTGATCTCGATGCTATCCTGGCAAGGATTGTTTCCTAAAAGTAACATAAAGACAAAAGTTAGTGTATTGAGCGCTAGCCATGCAGTGGATCTTTACGGAATATGCAATTCAGGATGTCACGCAAGGTGACTCCACGAGACCTATCGAGCGCGAGCAAAAACACCTAGAGATCAGTACTGGACACCGATGCGGCCAATTTAATGAAAAATTACTGGTGGCCTTTAGGTTTTCTCCATTGTGAATTCTTGGTAAATATCCTTTTTATAGATTTCAAATGATTAAGTAATAGCTTCTCTCTTTTTTAATTTCTTAGTATTTTCTTTTTATGCCGAGATTTGTACATCTTTTAGCCTAGGTCCTCTTTAATAAAATATATTAGCTAAATAAAGAGGTCTTCCCCTTTACGAAAACACAAATCAATCAGTTATCAATCAAAAAAGAAGAAATTGCAAATTTATAAAAGATTAGGAAACTACTTTAACATCTCACGTTTGTGTTATCGAGTTTGCTGCAAATGCGCAGTGTTATCGAGTTTGTTACGAATGCGCAGGCAATTAAATCAAAACTAGGGATAAAATTGTGGCAAATCGTATTTCAGAATTTCTTATATACAATACGAGTCTTTGTCATCATCGACAACGACGGACGAACAACGACGAGTCGTTATCGCAAACTGGGTAGGCAGATCTGTCATTTCGGTCTGTGAAAAGAGTTGCCAAAATGGCTGACAGAGGCATTTTATGGTTGTGAAAAAATTTGAAAAAAGGTTCTGGTTTTTTTAATTACTATTATTATTTATTTATTATTTCCTTTTAAAGACATTGCATTTAAGCAGTAAAAAAGTAAAAAGGATGCAAAGCCCTGAGCCAATATGTCAAAGGAGTACAATTTGTTCATAGAAGGTATTCGACATTAGGGGGAACCTTTTCAGTCAAAGATGATCTCTCTTCGCATAAAACTTTGCTGCCCAGCCCCCTCCTCCTCACTGGTGGGGCGGGGGGGACGAATAGTTGCCTACTGAAACAAAGGCAGTGCAACAACGTTTAAACGGGTTTTGCGAACACGGCCGGATCTTAGTTATCCTACTGACCGTGAATAGACATGCGACGATACCTAGTGTTGTTTATCACGCTCCATTTAAGTTTGCAGAGATTCTGATTTTGAAACGACTGAAGCTGTTAATATGACAGTTTTGGACAGAATATGCTGCCAATTGCCTTTCTTCAGTTCTTGCTTAGCGTCCTCCATTATTCATGGATTTTTGACGAAAATTATAAAAATCCGAATCATAATGTTCGCTTTCGCTCCTAATGCTAAGCTGCGATTAAGGCCAGTCCGGGCCATAAGCATTTTTGGATACTCGATGACGTCATCAATAACGGCTTCTGGTGCAAGCTTTACTACTCTTATTTAAGCCTTAGCGGATTTAGTCCCCAGTTATATTCCTTGGAACCTTGCAAAAATAAAAGCAAAGAGTGACTAAATACAACAAGCGAATAGGTGATAGCTTCGTTTGTGACAAAACATGCCAGTCCAAACATGCCAGATGAACTATCATCTATTGACACTCTATTGTAAACATCTTTCATTGAAACGGATCGTCCATCCGAACATTAATCGGCGTCCATCAACTTCAGAAAAAGAGAGCTTTAGAAGCTAACTGCTGTTCATCGTAGCTACGGAACCTTGCCTTAAACTCGACACCATCATTCTTGTGACTGTCATCTGAGTGAAATTCAATATCGTCATCTTCATTTTCACTTCCATCATCGCCTGAAGGGGGTGGGGGGGGGGGGGGGGTTGGCGTCCGGTTCGTCATTGATACCATAGCCCCTGTTGAACTGGCAAGCTGGTTTCATAACAAGTGGATGGTAAAGTTTCTGCCTTCGCCATAGCTGTTACCTGGCTCACGGGCCTCCGCTTGACTGCTCTCCCGTAAACTCTTGCGAATTACGTCAGCTTCTGGCAGTCGCCTAAGCTCATCTCGCGAACGGTAAGGATTCCATTAAAGGCATTTCTTGAACTGGATGATGTAGCGGATACCAACTCCGAGGATGTGAATTAAACGAATAAAGCACTCCAAACAAACCGCCACCAAACACGCAAAATCCGAAAACCGCGTGATAAAGTTGTAATATTGGGCAACAGCGCGATGGTTTCTTAACCGTAAACCGCCACACAAATTCGACTGTCACCGCTAACCGACACTCAGAATTGGCTAAAACCGCCAAACCGCCAGAGTATAATAGACCCTCACTTAAAGGCCCTTTCCTGTGCTTTTTGTTTCGGACAGGAATTGACCTCTGAAGATTTCAATAAGTACCCTATGTACACAATCTTGGTGCGACTCACGTAAGGTTGCGGCAACGTTTTGACTTTACGTTTTGCTGGCATTCAAAACAAGCCTTGGTCCTCTGATATACTTCATTTACTGATCAGAGAACATCGCGCTCAGCAATGTGGTCAGGGTAAAATTGGTGGCATTTACTCGATATATGTGGGTTCATTTGTTTTTTACTTCTGCTTCGAGAGGTTTTAGAGAGGTTTTATAGTCAGGTCTTCCTCCCTCCTGAAAAACTGTACAAAATTCCAATACCAAATTCCTAATGGATCGATGTCGAAAATGTTTCTAATTAGTAGCAACGGCCGTGTCAGTTTTGTCAGTTCCGAGTGAAACTCTCAAGTGTCATTCTCTCCTGAGATAAAGTTATTTTGATTTCTTTGTTTTTAATTGAACACACATCTATATCAATATCTTAATCCCTTGTTAGGGCCCTAAATTTTTAGTCTAAGGTAAATTTCACCGATCAAGGTTTCGGAAGAAGGAGAATTCAGTTTCGAAGGCGTAGCCTTGCAAAGGCTAGTTTTACTCAGTTCTCGGTCTGAAGAAAGAAGCTTTTGTACTCAGTGTTCTGCGAAATGCTGCACAAATAATCACTAAAAACTGGTAGTGAAACTGTGTTTTCTTAATTAGAAACTCGGGCAAATTATGCATATTGGCACTAGAAATAGAGCCATTTTTTTTCTACTATCATGCTTTTTTATGGTCGTGTCAACTTTTATGTAGTATGTAGCCTGCGAGCAAGCTCTCCTTTTTGGGCAAGCGAAGTGAGCCTCGCGAGAACGCGCGAGCAGGGGCCGAGGAAAGGAGAGCTTGCAACGATCTCTCATAAATTTTCATTTCCACCCCAGAAACCCCGGGACTCCACAAAGCGTGAAAACTGTCACCGCAGACGTGCCGCAGATTAGAAAAGTGACAACGGCCTGTAGAGTAAGTTTAGACAGTCGAGGGCGTCTAGAATTATTTATTTATAAATCGCTTTCACAACAGCATCAAAGCAATGTTTTAATCACTGATATGTTTTTTTTCACGGGGACATCGAACTTCAACGTGTACACTCGAATAAGAACTCACTACTTTGATTCTTGTTTCGTTTACATTTGAAAAGTCGTCCATACTGCATTGTAGAAGACTACTCCCCATCGCAATCACCAACAAAAACATCAGATATTTGTTCGTCTGGAACTGGAGAATAGCGTTTTTCTGCACTGGTTCTCTTAAGTTTTACTCCAGTTGCTTCCAACTCTTTCTCTTTTCCTTCTTTACGGTCAAGTACATGTTTCTGAATTTTTCTACCCAGTAGAATTCAATCGAGCGAAGAAACCGACGGTGGAAGACAGCGCTTGACTCACTCTTCACTTTCACGCTCCCGGTTTTCAGTACCAAACAAGGCGCTTGACACAAACGAATACAACTGATGAAGGGTTTTCATTTTCCTTCCACAAGAACTACAAACTCGGTCCGACTTATCCTCGGCTCGTAATATTCTCTTTGCGAGAATTACATCAAACGAGCCCGTCTACTTTGAGGGCTGAAACAAGTTCTCGGTACCAATCTGATCCCCCTGAGAACCAAATTTGACACACAGACGAAGCGGGTGCCCGCTTGGCCTGTTATCAATCAACTTTGATTTCGGGAACGTCATTTTTCAGCCAATGGTATTTCCCTTCGTCTGGGCGAAGTACAAATGAAATTTTATGAGAGATCGTTGCAAGCTCTCCTTTCCTTTGCCCCCTCGCGGCTTCGCCGCTCGCTCGCGCGTTCTCGCGAGACTCGCTTCACTCGCCGAAATAGGAGAGCTTGCTGGCAGGCTATGTAGCATGAATATCAACATTTGAATATTTCCACATGAAAAGGAAAAATAAAACAAACAAGAGCTTGCTGGCAGGCTATGTAGCATGAATATCAACATTTGAATATTTCCACATGAAAAGGAAAAATAAAACAAACAAAAGGGATAAAGTCTCTTGTTTACTGAATCGTCCTTATGCGACCATAGAAAGGTGATCCCGTTGAAATAAATAGCGTCGTAAATAAAGTCAGAAGCAATGAGTTAGTTTGACTAAAGATAAGAAATATATATCTAGCCGGAGTTTTGAAATGGACCTCTTCCGTCAATCTAAAAGAGTGTTCCTCGCTCTTTGGTTTTCCCCTTTCTTTCCCCTGACTGGTGTGATTTTCGAGCTGGTTGGGAGCAAAAAACCTGCCCTTGGACCCTTTTTCACTCAAATAACTGCAAATTTCGTCAGGTTCATTTTCGTAAAAACGAATAGATAAATACATTATAAAGCTATGGATAAATACCTCCTTCATCACCTCCACCTCCACCTTGGCATTTGTAGGCGGGAATAAGACAGAGTAATGCCAATATAAACTGTTCGGAAGAAATAATCACCTCTGATTAACCAAGGGAATAGAAAAAAAAAAAAGAAAACAAAATAAAGAGGACATTTCAAAGGCGCACCTGAAACGTGACCATGTTGGTTTCTACCTCATTTTAACGCGCAATGCTGTTAAGGAAGGTCGACGTTCAATAATTCATTAACTTTACAATAGTTCAAGGGTTACCATTAACGATAGACGTCAAAGTTATTGTTCTTGTTATGTTATCGGTGTTGTTAATAATTAATTGATTGATAATATTCCCTCCTGATCCGTGACATTGGGTGGGATGTAATTTAGTTAGATTACAGTCATTACTTGATCTTCTAAATTAAGGTCAATTTTATCGTACCAAAACAACAATGCCATTAGAATGATGTTTACTAGTCAGCACAGCGCTTATTAATTAAACACTAGGGTTTGTTTTTAGAAACGGTAAACTACGACACTCTATAATCATGATAATTAAATATTCTAAAGACGTTTCTTTCAAAAAGCTAAGGTATAACCTTTTTTATGAAAAATCATGAGTGAAAGCAAATACACAAGCAAGACTATTCCAAATAAGAAAGTTAGTTTTGTTTGGTTTTGTTGGGCCGATTTGTCAACTGTATTTCGTAATCTCATCTGGAAAGTTCTGGCTTATTTTTCCCAGCAAAGGTGCCGATGAAATAAAGTAAAATAAACTTTTTATAACAAAAAAACAATTCTACTAATTCGTGATAAATATTTAAAACGACACCAAATAAAAGAAAACAAAAGAAGAAACGTCCAGCGTCTTTTATTTCAGTGCTTTAGGCTCTTTTGACATGATATATAAAAAAATTGAGAGGGTTTCATGAAGTAACAGGTGACAGCGTAGTGTTTGTCAAGTGGTGGCATAAATAACTGAGTTCGTAAACAATACCAAATTGTCTCTTCAGTCAAGCGTATTAATAGGGACAATTATTCAATTTCCAACCTCGGATAAGGCATTTCTAGAGTTCTGATCGGTTCACTCTATCTCGGTTATCAGCTCATGTACCTTAGTATGACCTTATATAGAAAACAACGAAATTTTTCTCGGACAAAGCGGCAAAGTAGATTTCGCGAGCTTTCTACCGACGAAACAACAGAAAAAAACACAAAACAAAAACAGAAAATGCCATACCGGCAGCGACAAAAAAAGCCAAACTTTGCTTTGAAATTATTTCATGAAATTATTTCATTTCATATTTCATGACGGCCCCACTGAAAACCACCTTTCAGTCATGATCAGTGGTTTTGAGAATTAAATTTGTGTTGTTACAAGCCCAAGTCGACTGTTTTGGTTCCCTCCGGTTATTCTTTTGTTGCCGTTGAAGCGAAAGCCTAGATATATAACAAAACACTTAATGTCAGGTCCCTCGGGAAACCAGTTAGTTTTGTTTACCCTCGAGTCCTGATGTTTCCCTCGACTTCGTCTCGGGAAATATCAGGACTCTCGGGAAAACAAAACTAACTATTTCCCTCGGGATCTGACATTAAGTTTATATTATCCATGCACTGGGGTTAACCCTTTGATGGACAATAGCATCCTACTAGGGAGGGGGTAGCAATGCCCCTGGGAGCTTCGCGCTAATGAGCCCCATCACCATAATAAAATTTAAGGTTTTGAGTTCAATGCTAATTAATTTCGGCGGAGTACAATGCCGGATAACTGCAAAGTGGACACAACTTAGCCTCTGTGGAGGGTGCACAAGTATGTCGACTTCGCCTATCTTTTGTTAAACACATTATACGGCCAGTCATGAATTAAGCTTCAGTATCGGTCACGTAAACTTAGGGACTTGTCAGAAATTAGCAGGGGGGAGGAGCGGGGGTGGAAACAGAGGGAGAGTCACAACTTTTTGAGACTGCATAAAAGGGAGGGGTCATGAAAAATGGGCCGTTAAAAGGGGGAGGGTTATGCAAACATGTGTCCGTGATCATGTAGAGGTTCACCCACAGAAGAAAAAAAGAAGTTCTTTATTTTGTATAAAAAACCTGGGAGAAATAGGAGAGTTGAGTGATCAGCTGTCAGAATCAGAGTCGGACTCTTAATGCAAGCAATCAAACAAGGAAAAAGGAAACAAACGAACAAACACAACGAAACAACTAAAAAAAGACCGTCTTGTTTCCAGCCAGACTAACTGAACTGGCGACCTTCCGCGTGTTGGGCGGACGTGATAAATTTACCACTACACTACGGAAACTGCTGTGGAAATACTGAACCAATTACTTCTTTAACTAATATCGAACATTACCAGCTAAGTACCGACTGTGAGTTAATCCTTGTATGCCCAGTGCTCAAAGAAAAGTTTGTAACGAAATTCAGGAAAGTAAGTACAGCACTAGGCTGTCACAGCCGTTCATTAAAAATGGTGGTGTAGCAGACAAGTATAGTACCACTGCATGAGAATATTTTCATCCATTCAGAAACAAGTGCATAACGATTGCTGTGCATGAACTGTTCGGCTTCAGGGTTCTCCAAACCGGAGCTTAGAAACAACAACAACAACAACAACAACAAAGGTAGAAAACGTTTTCTTCTAAAGTGTCTGCATCTAACTGCAAATGAAAGCTTGGTCTTTAAGGCAAAGTTTGAAAGCTCTTGATTATGTGGAGAGTGATTATTAGGTACGTAAAAACAAAGAAAAAGGGAAAATCAGGTGTATTGCAAAACACTGACAAAAATAGACACTGAGGCTTGTGGCTAAGGCTACCAGTGGTAGCCTTAGCCACAAGCCGTTGGCAACTTTCTGGCAACTTTTTCGATTTGAATCAACTCTCTGGCAACTTTTGTAAGCCTTGTTCCTTTTAAGAAAATTTCAGTTGCATAATGTTATAGATAACATTTTATAACGAGCAAATTAAACCTTAACGGCAACAACACCGAAACTGAACAGAGCCTGCTCAAGTAAGGTTGAATGCAATTTTTCCATGATATCAAGAGAAAGACTATGAGAAAAACATTGTTATAGGGGAGACTGAAATTGTTCTGTTTGCCTTTGACAATATTTGTCTTTGTGAAATGATTAGTACTGTGATTTTCAGGAAAACGAAAGACATGACTTAGCTATACATTTGAATGTCACCCGCAGTAGTTGCGTTCCAGAAAAAAAAATAGAAAAAAATAAAAGGGAGTAGCTTTAAATTGCATTATTGTACTTTACCAGCGGCACTTGTCATGTAAAAGTGTTTGTTTTTAGGAACGATAAACCACGGGGACACTCTATGTAATCATGTTAATTTAATATTCTAAACACGCTTCTGAAAGCTAAGTTATAAACTTTCTATAAAAGAGCATATGTAAAAGCAGTATACTCAAGCTAAAACATTTCAAATAAGAAAGTTTTTTGGTTTGATTTTTTTGCCCCGATTTGTCAACTGTATGGTTCTTGATCTCATCTAGAAAATTGTCATTCAACTTATTTTTTCTAATAAGGGTGCTAATAAAATAAAGAAAAATAAACTATTTATTATAAAAAATAATTCGAATACATCATAATAAATAATTAAAACGACGCCGAATAAAAGGAAAGAAAAGATGAAATGTCCAGCATCTTTTGTTTGAGTACTTGAGGCTCTTTCCACATGATATAAAGATAAATGGAGAGGAAATCGCGAAGTAAGAGGTCATGGTGTAGTGCCCGGCGTAGTGCTTCTGGTGCTTGCCGACTGGTGGCATAAATGACCGAGTTACCGCATTGTCTCTTCACCCAAGTGTGTAAATGGGGACATGGCCATATCCTAGGGATAACCCTTTGGTTTGGAGGACAAGAGCATCCTGCAAGGAAAGGAGTAGCAATGCCCCAGGGGGCTTCACTCCACCCCTTCGGCCTAATGAGCCCCGAAAACTTAATAAAATTTAACCCTCAGACACGAGTATTGATAATTTTCTGCGCTTGGCACGTAAAATAACACATGGATAAGTATACTTTGCATCGCTTTATCCGCAAGATACATTTTCATTGTTGAGACAAGTTGAAAAAAAGAACATGATGTCACATCTCGAAACCATAGTAACTGACCATCACTAAACTAGTCTTGATCGGGCTGATCTTAGCCCGAGTAATCTTAAATGTCTCACTACTAAAATCGCTAACCCCGCTCAAAGCCTTCCGTCGTGTCTACCTGGTACAGACCACCACAATTATCTCCTGACCTCTTTTCAGTCTTTGAAAGAATTATTGACAAAATTGACGCAGAAAACCTGGAGCTATATCTTATGGGTGACTTAAATTGTAATTTATTATCTAAGGTTGTCAGTAACAACTCTTCTTACGTTTTAAATATCATCGATATTTATGATCTGACTCAACTTATTTTAGAAATAACTCGAGTCACGCAAGATTTCAGTACCCTGATCAATTTATGCCTAACAAATTCCTCAGATAAGATCGATATCAAAGTCAGGTGTTATTAATATTGGTATAAGTGATCACTCTGCTAGTATCGACCTATATAATTCTGTTATTCCTACCGTAGCCCAAATATCCGAAAAAATGAACTATGACCAAACATATCACTATCTGAATGAAAATGGTTTATTAAACAGCGGCCAACACTGGAGAGAAACGATAGCTGGTGTGTCAGTATTGATAGAGGTCTTCCTAATGGTGTAGTCGTTGTTGATTTGAAGGCCTTCGACTCTATTGACCACGAGATAATTCTTAATAAACTTAAAAAGTACGGCGTTGATCAAGACGCCCTGGAATGGTTTAAATCTTACCTAACTAACGGGAAGCAAAGGTAATGTAAACAATCATCTATCTAGCGCGAGCTCTCTAAATTGTGGCGTACCTCAAAGGTCAATAATCGGTCCTCTTCTTTTCTTGATCTATGTAAATGATCTACCGAATTGTTTGAATGCGGGATCTCCTAGAATGTATGCCAACGACACTAATGTCACATTTCCTGCAGCTACTATACCTGACCTTGTTCCCAAATCAATAGTGACCTGAAATATATCTCAATATCGCCAAAACAGAGTTTATGGTTATTAGCTCCAGGCATACACTACAGTCCCTAAATGACTACACAATGAACATTCATATAGACGGCGTCAAAACAAACCGAAAAAAATCAAAGCAGATCTCTCGGACTTACCATTAATGAAAATCTCTCGTGGAAGACCCACATTCATGACATCTTTCAACAAGTATCCTCTGGTATCCGTGCTCTTAAGTGGGTTAGTCAATTTGTTTCAATGCGAACAGCAATTAAAATATACAGTGGTCTTATCGAGTCACACGTCGATTATTGCAGCGCTGTATGGGATGTTGCAAGGTCGCAACAAGTTAGCCTCATAAAGGGTACACAAGAATGCTGACTTTGCCCATCTTTCCTTACAAAAACACATTACACGGCCAGTCATGAATCAAGCTTCAGTATCTCACTAAATGCGAGTACCCGTTTTGCTGTCATGGAAAGAAGACGTGAAGTATGGAGAAAAAGCAACCAAACAAACAAACAGGAAAAAATAAAACAAACGAAAGGAAAAACAAAGAAAAAACAACTAAAGCTTTGTTTCCGGCCAGAATTGAACTGGTGAACTTCCGCGTGTGGGGCGGACGTGATAACCACTACACTACGGAAACCACTGTTAACAAATTCTCTACTGTTTATTTGTTTTATTTGATTTGAATCTATGTAAGATAAAACAGGCGCCGGATGAATAAGGATATATAAGGCTAGCGGGGTATTGCGCAAATTTGCGAAGGAAAAACATATTTCACAAAGCGTCAAAATAACAATAGGAAGATTTGCGTGGCGGTAATAATGGACCGAGTAATGTAGCCTCAAGAATAGACCATTTTTCAATGTTCAGTTACAGTGGAACCCCGTTAATGCGACCACCGTTGGGCCATAAAATCCTGGCCGTAATAACGAGGTTGTCGCATTAGCGGGGTCTTCAAAATAATAAAATGACTCAATGGTTTTTACGTTTGGTTTGAAAGAATATGGCCGTAATAACGAGGTGGTCTTATAAACGGGGTGGTCGTAAGGCGGGGTTCCACTGTAGTAACCTAGCCTTCAATTGAGCGTGAGGCCGAGGTTGACCTTGTTCTGATACAAACCTCTTTTGTCTTCTTATTCTTATGGAAATTAGACTTGCAAAATACAACTTTGCATAAGAACAACAAGGTCTCGAAATAATACATCACTCTCCTAAGATGCGCCATTTTCAAGCACACAATGTACACGTATTTTTCAAACCAAAAAAAAATGGTTCCCATTCACCAAATTTCAAACTTAAGACTTATTCCGTTAAGGAAAAGCCCGGCAATCTTTGATCCTTTCGTCGAGCGTGAAAATGTAAAAGGCGGTTAAAAATGTTCTGAATATCACTTTTAAAATTGGGCTTCACACTAAAAAATATCGATTTTTCCGTATTTTTGGATTTACAAAGATATTTCTTACACTTGCTTGATTTCCTTCCTTTTAGCAGAGCGTCCGCGCCCGCGAAGCTCGCGCAACGGACCCCTATACGTAAAAGAAAATGAACCCTATCGATCCAAAAAATAAGAAGTCCAAATCAAAGCTGGTCATAACGACGTATATATATATTACTTTTTCAGAACAATATTTCGGCTGGCCATACATGACAAAATCACACAATCACACACGAGTTTCGCGGCACTGACAAGACTACCACAACTACGCATAATCTTCTGACGTTTAACACAAGCCAAAGATCATCGAATAACTTGGGAAAAACTCAGCCTATTGGCAGATACACACCCCTGGACTTTTCTCTTACACTCGTCTTATTCAAGTTCCCAGATTTAGATTTACACGGTCGGCAGAGCAACGTAGATCCTGACTTCACACCAGAAAAAAAACTAAGTCTTACATGGCCTGGGGCGAAGTTCACCGGCAATTTTGCTCTCGCCTAATTCATTTGACTCCTAAGAGCCTGTTCCCGACGCCAAAAACTTAGTGTTCACCTTAGAAAAGCGAAAAATATCGTATCTTTCTGTCTTCTTGTGGCTTAAATCATACAAAGTGCTTATTTATTTGTTACTTTTCATGTAAAGCACAAGAAAATGCCATTTTTCGTGTTTTTAACCAGATTTCTAATTCTTGCTAAAAACCAAAATGGCAGCCATTATTGGTGACGTCAAAGGCCTCCAGCAGTGCCACAAACTCTAAACTATACCTCACCTTGTTAAGAAGGATCAAAGGTTTTCCACTAAAGGTAAAATCGTTTCAAAATACTGCAACATATCAAAAACTCCGGGGAGGGGTTCCATCCACCCTCCCCCACACCCCCCTTGTATCACAGTAGGGCTATGAATTTGCGTGTACGTCCGAGGGATAAGATACCGATTATTCCTCGAACTTTACCCTTGTTATATACGGTAGTTTCCGTGATGTAGTGGTTATCACGTCCGCCTAACACGCGGAAGGTCGCCAGTTCAAATCTGGCTGGAAACATTTTACTTTTTTCTTTCCTTGAAACAAATAAGCGGAGAAAGTAGTTCACTTACGGTGAGAGCATGAGTTTAGACTAAAGAAAGTTAAATTTTTATGTAATATAGTTGAATAACTTACTTTGAAGTAGTCTTTTGTCGTTTGTAGTCATTTCTGGCGATCGACTTCTGAAAAAAAACAAAGCATATTTCCAGGCTTTCTACAAGAAAAGTACGGGAAGAAATGGCCAGAAACGACGAAAGAATGCCTCACTGTAACTTTTATTTGGTGGAAACCCATGTTTCTTTAGCCCTTGGTGAGAGCCGAACTAAGAGAGACCAGGAGCCAAGAAAAGACAAATGGTATTTCGCTATTGAAGTCTGGGCTTGTGCATGGACTATAGAAAACATGCATAAGGCTTCAGCTAAATTAAAGTTAAATTTATATTTAATATGTAACGTGAGCGTGGTCAAAAAATTACGCTAGAGAAGATTTGAAAGATAAATTTTAAGTACAACCTTATTTCGGAATGCGATCTATCAAACGCACCCTTCATATCAAACGTCAGGGTTAAAATTAAAAAAAAAAAAGAAAGAAAGAAAAAGGTTTTCATACATTTATCTAAATCCGAGAAACAAAAGAATCTCAACGGCGGCGAATCGAACCCCGGTCTCCCGTGTGACAGGCGGGGATACTCACCACTATACTACCGAGGAATTGAGATGGGATATATAATGGGGAAACGCCCCATCTAATTTTAAAATGAACTATGTCTTAACTATGACCGCGAAACTTACCCCTTTTTCCCATAATGTTGGAACAATTTACCGCAGATGTTTGACAGGAAACTTTTACCACTACACTTTAACTATAAGTTTCTGTCTTCGAGTTTCGATGGTCAGAATGAAGAAGAATTGAAACTTAAACATTTTGTATAACAGTCATAGTCTCTTGTTTAACTCCTGAATTATCAGAAATGACCCAAAACAAATGACACTTTCGTTTAGCTTTGATATAATCATTTGATATCCTTTTTTTAAGAGTTTCGGATATGAACAAAGATAACTGAGAATGCTGAGTTGTTAATTCCTATTCAGACCGGGCTTGTTTTGCTCCCTGCGACCCGGGGATAGAGGGAGGGAGGGAGGGGGGGGGGTTGATAGTGTCAAAAAACCCGTTGTAAATTGTTCCACTTTCTCTAGGAAAAGGGGTAAGTTCAGCGGTCATAGTTAAGACGATCTTCAAGTTATTTTACTTTAAAGTGAGATGGTGCGTTTCCCCATTCATAACCCTAAGCCTAAAATTAACGCATTCAATTCCTCGGTAGTATAGTGGTGAGTATCCCCGCCTGTCACGCGGGAGACCGGGGTTCGATTCCCCGCCGGGGAGATTCTTTTGGTTTTCGGATTAAGATGAATGCTTGAAATGCTTTTTTTTTTAACCTTGAACGTTTGATTTGAAGGGTGCGTTTGATTCATCGTATTCTAGAATAAGAATACGAAAATGCGTAATTTTTTCAGCACGTAAACTCTACATACAAGATTATCAAATAAAAATTTAACTTTAATTTAGTCCAAGCCCAATGCCTGTTTTCCTATAGCCCATGCACAGGCCCAGACTTCAATAGCGAAATACCAGTTTGTCTCTCCTGGGCTCCTGGTCTCCCTTAGTTCGGCTTTCACCATGAGCTATAGGAAACATGAGTTTCGACTAAATAAAGGTTACATTGAAGCAGTCTCTTGTCGTTTCTGGTCATTTCTGCCGTGTATTTATTGTGCTGTAGCCTGGAAACATGCTTTGTTTTGATTCAGAAGTCGATCTGCAGAAATGATTAGAAGCGACAAAAGACTACTTCAAAGTAAGTAATTCAACTTTATTAAATTAAAATTTAACTGTTATTTAGTCAAAACCCATCCCCTCATGGTTGAGTAATTTGTACTGAATTTGCCTAATTTAAAGCAAAAAGTAAAGTGTTTCCGGCCAGATTTGAACTAGCGACCTTTTGCGTGTTAGGCGGACGTGATAACCACTACACTACGGAAACCATGTGAAAATACGCGTAATGCTTGGGATCTAAAAGAGTGAAACCTAGATTTAAGGTGGCTCGATACAGTTTTTCATGGTAAATGCCTTCCAAGTTTGAGCATAAACTACGTCGCTATAGACGAAGATTTAAAAAAACTGCCACCACAGTTGTATTAGATAGAGTTGAAAATTTGTTATGATCAGGGTTGCAACTTCATCGGAGTTGACAGCATTATTTCTCGGCACTGGGAGCTGTTTTTCCAAAATTATTCACGGGAGCTTTTTCCTTCATAAAGTTTAAGGGAAATCTGCAAAAGCGTGATCGAGATATTTTGGGATAAAGTTTTCATGGTTTGAAACAGTAAAAAATGGACAATCTTAATGTTTGGCCGTTATCTGTAGAAAATCTTTTTAAAAACGTGTGTGAAAGATCATGGAGTTAGCTCCAGCCGATTGCTAGAAAGAAGGGTTTGATTAGTATGTATCGAAGCGCTTTTGTTCACGGTTTTCTATAAACATTTTGGTCTTCTTTAACGAATTAGCAAATAATTTTTAAACCGCTCCATAGATTTTTTTCAAAAAATTAGGATTCTTGAGATCAACCTTCCTTTTACATGACCTTTTAGTTTCAGGATTATTGATATATTGCAAGGCAGTAAAATAAGGGCTACAATGCGTTAATTTTTTATCGGAAGTTTCGTCATTACAAGTGAAAGCCTATCATTATTCAAGGTATTGTCTCCAAGTTTCATTTTCACGGGAATAGCAGTAACTAACAATGCATTTGAAATATGCAAAATTGCTAGCTTTGTTGTGCACGAAAATATGAAACTTGGAGACAATACCCTGAATAATGAGAGGCTCTCACTTGAAAACACAAAATTTTTGACCAAATATTAACGAATTGTAGCCTTTATTTTACTTCGTTACAATGAATCAATAATCTTAAAACTAAAAGGTCATATAAAAGGAACGTTAATCTCAAGAATCTTATTTTTTTTTTTTAAATATATATATATATATATCGAGCGGTTTAAAACTATTTGCTAATTTATAGAGGTGGGGGGCGGGGGTGGGGGGCTTGGAGGAATTGTTATACAAAACAAAGCTGCGTAAGGGTAAACTTGTTTAAGTGCACTAAGCATAGAGCTAGCGCAAATTAGTTGTTGGGCCGCAGTAAGAAAACATTGGTTGAGGTCATACTAGAGAAAGTTTACTATAGTAAACTCAACTTTACCATGGTAAACGGCGCCGTAAGTGTGACCGGTATTTTTCAGTTTACTATGGTAAACTCTACCCTGGTTAATTTCCATGACTACCGCGGAAAGAACAAAGATGACCCATCACCGATAACCATCTGGTTACCAAAAAAAATAGGTGGGTATATCTCTAGTCTATCTAAACTTTGTTTGTTTTGTTGACAGTTTGTCATGATTTTTGAGGAAAGTAGTTTCAAAGAGGGTCGCATAACAGAATAGCTTTAGAACATCGGTGATTGCTTTTTCCACAGTGCTTCAAGGTTTCTGTTTCTGTACATTTCTTCAAACCATTCTTGGGGTCGAGGTAAACCTACGCTTGCCTTCGCAATGCCGCTCTTTCTCTAAGCGGTCTCTAAGAGTACGTCTTCGATGGGTAATCAATGAACCTGTCAGTAAAATATCTTCACTAACTTCGTATTCGAAACCAAGGTAGGTAATAAGGGAGCGCATTCTTCTTGCTCGTCTGAGCAGCAGAATTAAAAGCAAAATGCTCACAACAGAAAACAATCCTCTCTCACATTGAATCATCTTTGTACACTTGTGAGGGTCACGCTCAGGAAGTTACAGTTCAGTAATTTCAATTTAGTCAGCTCTCATAGCACTGTCATCATTTGTTTTACTTTTCACTCTCACGTTACCGATCACGCGAGAAAACACGCCTGGAAAGTTTCAAATGCCTTTTTAAGTGGACCCGTCAGGTTTACAACGGTAAAGAAGACGTTACGAGACTTATCATAGTAAAGCCCTTTTTACCATAGTAAAGTCTCTTGTGTGATCTCAACCATTGTTATTGTCTTATGAAATACCTGCAGTCCCAATGTACTGACAGTATTTAGTTCCTTCCTTTGGGGTGTTAGCTTACGGGTGGGCCTGGGCACTCCAGATTTCAAATAACAGGGATGATCGAGTTTGAATTTTTATATTCCAGTAGTTTTTTTTTTTTTTTTTTTTTCTTTTAATAGAAAACATCACCAAGACCACCAAGTATTCTTTGTGTCTGTGGCTTGATTGAAGTAGGGATTTGACTGTAGCTGTGACTCAGTAGGGGTATATATAAAGCCTTTAATGAAATACCAAGGAGCCGATCATGAATCCCCGTGCGTGGGAGGCGAAAGTAAAGGTAGTTTTAGGCGCGAGAGGAACGCGAAAAGCGCGCGAGGACGGAGGGAAGGAAACGCTTGCCAGGAGACCATTGTATTTCTCGTTTTTAACATCCACCAGGCGAATGTTAAAATCCTGATTGGTCAGTCTTCAAAACATATCAATCACAGCCTTACGTGTGGAATTAATCGTTAGAATTAGAAACTGAAGATATCAATTTCAGTTTGAAAGATGGGTATAGAAGAAGACAGTTAAAGGAACCGTATGAAGGAAAATATCTGTCAGCTGGGTGAGTTACTGACTGGTTTTCGGAAGTCTCATCTCCCAATGGCTACTTTTATTCACAAGAAGAAAGAAAAGAAACATCATGCTGCCAGCTGTGGCTTGTTATCTTCTGTTTAACCTCAAACGCCTACCACGCAAGCTACGCTTTATCAACGACCAAGTTGTTTAAGGCGCCTTTTTGGTCTTGCTGGTTATAGACGTTATAAAGCCGCCAAGAACCTACTTTAATAATTGATTGCAGAACTCTTGTAGATCTTCGAAGTTCAGCTCTTCTTTTGTATGCTCCGCTGGATCCAATTCGAGAGCCAGCAAAGTGATTTAAATTTTTCTGAGACAAACATTGCCTGCAAGTTGCGACGTCCACCATGTTTCCTTCAGCAAACGACGTAATAGATTTATGCTGGATTTTATATAACAAGCCACGCATCAATGCAACTTTCTTCTTCCAACGGACGACCGCATTTGGACTTTTTTCTTATAGTGTGTACCTCCATTTCAGATTTCTTGTTTTAGGAAAACCAAAGCTAAAATAACTGTATCGCTGCCAGTCTTATTTGACAGCCAGTCATTGCAGTTCCGTTATTTTTGCATACATAATTAGTAAGCGGGACGGCGAAAACAATGGTTTCCTGGCAGGCGTTTACTTCCCTCCCTCCTCGCGCGCCCCGGCCCCTCGCGTTTCTCTCGCGCCTAAAACTCCCGTTCCCTTCCCTTTCAAACGCTTGCCACGCAGGCTACTCCTGATGAGGCTGACAAAATCTGGAAACTAGGGCAACTATGCGACCAGGAAGAGCCCAGTTTGTCATTTTACACAGGATTATTCATTTAAAAGCTAGACTAGCTTTTGCTGTTATTGGGCATTGAAAAATAAAAATTATAAATACTGATTGATCAATATAATAAAATAATGAATGGATGATCAGAAATGAAATGAAAAATCAAGTTATCACGACTTAAAAACTCGTGTGGAAATACAAACTTCCTCTAAGGAATCGCTTCAACCCAGGACTGCGTTAAAAACAAAGTAGCTCGTGAATGCAGCCGTTTCTCCTTTCTCCTTGCCGCTTGGGACGTTTCGCCAGGAGAAACGTCTGCGCCTCAGAGACAGAAATTCCATATTCTGTACTGATGATGTAAATCAATGTTGACCTGATAAATCCGGTAGTCATGGGGTTCCAAATGTAAATTTCTTTGATTTTATGTTGCTCCTTGTCGATTAATTATGGTAATTCAAAGTTTTGTGTTCTACTCAGATTCCTTTTTAAAGGCGAATCTTTGCTGACGTCAATTTTTACATTTTTTCTCATTAGCATACGACTTGACTCATGGACGCCGTGGCCTTATATATGAAATGAATGCAAAAGTCGAAAGAGCTGATTAAGTTGAGCAATTTGTGCAATTTTCAGCTCTTTGCAAGCAATATTGAAGGAAATATCACCCTTCAAAACCTGCGAAATTGCTTTGTGGCAAAAAAGTTAATGAGCTATACATTCTTTCAAAAATTTCGATTTTTCAGAAGAGAATTTTTCCGAAACCATCCGGTGCATTGGGCTCAAATTTTCAGAGAGAAATGAAACTGTTATACCCTTTCAATATTCAGAGTTTTTATTTTATTAGTGTCATCTGATAGTGATAAGTATATGTTAATGAGGCAAAAAGTGTAAACAAAGACTCGCCTATATTCTGCAGAAATATTGACCTTTTTGAAATAGGTTCAACACGTTTTCGACCCTGACCTTTGGGGCCTTTTGCCTTTGTCTGTCATTCGTAAACAATAGCTAAAACAATATAACTACTAGGTCGACCAATCAGAGCTCCTGACCAGATTCCGGACAGATTGTACGTCATCAGTATGGAATTTCTGTCGTTGAAGTGCAGACGTTCCTTCTAGCGAAACGTATCCAGCGGCGAACAACAAAATTTACAAAATTAACGATTTTTCGCGATGGCCTTGCGAAAACTGCAAATTAACGATTTTTCACGAAAGAACTTTAAAACTTGTCCCTCACAGCGTTGGATCCATGGTGAGGTACTGTAACCCTAACCCTGACCAACGCCCAACCCAACCCTCCCCCCCCCCCCCCCCCCCCCATCACACCTGACGCTTGTTTGCGACTGAAATTCTTACAGGAACGTATTTCACTTTTTAGTGAAATCCAGCTGGTGTTCTATTATCAATACCGCGTTCTGATTGGTTGAGCAACTACTAGGCAATATGTTATGGCCCACTAGTAGCGAAAAGCGCCCGCTTTGAAGTTGAACCTGAAGTTGTTTCCTCTCGATATTTTGACCCACTAGTTGGATTTTACTAAAACAATTATTCCTCTCGCTCTCGTTGCCTCTGAGTCAATAGCCCATGATCGATGAGGCCAAAGGCCGAATGGGCTATTGACTCAGAGCCCATTTGGGCTCGAGAAATAATTGTTAATTTACTAGCTGATATTTTTAATGAAGCGCGCGTTGCATTTTGCCACTAAACAGTGTAATAGGGGGGTCGGTAGGCAACGCGCGAATTTTACCTCTTGCCAAAATGCTGTTTGTTACAATGGTGGGTAGATTATGCTCTCGAGGGTTGGGTTTTAACGGAGCAAATCTGACTTTTTCCGCTTATTTCATAATGGCAGGTCGTTACACGCATATTCATTTTCTGCGAGGAGCAAAGAGAAACGGCTGCATTCGCAGGTTAGAAACAAGGCGGGATCAGTCAGACTATGCACCAGATAAGAAAAAACTGAAACCGCCTATTCAAAAGAGCGTGCTTCTGAACAGGGCCTGGATTAAAGGATCTGTGTCGCAGCGAAATTTATAAAACGGCAAACATGAAGAACTGCAAGCGCAATTACACATGGAAATTGCATGGAACAAATAAAAAAAGTACCGGTCAAAACAAAAAAGATTACAAAAGAAACTTGAAGAAGATTAAAACGAATTACAATTGCGGTTTTTGAAACTTGTTAGCCTAACAGTTTTTCAAAGTTCGATTTTGTTGTTAGTAACGGAATGCTTTGGGAGACACTAGTATTTGACTGATAAGAAGCTATGTATCAACAAGTAAATTCCTCTTTTACGTTAAGTTCCCCGCCCTTGCATGATGAAAAGTGAACCAGAATTTTGAAAGTACAGCAATTAAAAGCCTAGTTTGATCGACCCCGAATAAACTACGACCGACAACCGTGACACATCCATTAAGACGAAATATTAGCCAACAATTTCAACATTTAGTTTATTCGTTTTCCAAAAATCAGTTGAAAAACAACTTCACCTTGATCTGATGGAAATGATTACATTTCTTACCTTGTGCGCCCATAAAATGGAGAGTTTGACTTCCAGAACTCAATGTGACTGTAAAAGCTCAACTAGGGTAAGGTTGAACAAGGTACGCTCGTGATTTGTTCATCCCGGCTGACGACTTGTACTTTTTCATTGAATTAAATTGGCCACAAATCTTGAAAAACTCCTCTTATGGTCGGCTTGACGCGGACAAAGAATTATTGAGCAATAAATAGTTTATTAGCTTTCCTTACCCACTGTCACTTCAGATTGAAAAAGCTGGCAGGTTTTTATCACATTAAACTTTAGCCCATAAGAACAAAAGAAAACTTGATCTTGCTCATTTAATTCTGCTGTTCGAAAATCTAGATTTATGCCACGCAGAGAGTGTTTTTTTTTCATGAAATTATGATTGCTACATGCTAAGTTGTTGTTGTTGTTGTTATTACTTCTGTGTTGAATTAGTTGCAAATATTGTAGTGAAAGGCGAAGAGGATAATAAAAAAAACCTGTCAAATAAAAAAAATGTTTGTCAATAATTTAAAGACGTCAGAGGTATAGTTTCAACCAAACTATCCACCTATAGTTTCAACAAAACAACCTTTGTTTAAACGGAAACAAAACCTCTGTTTTCTACTAGTAGTCAGTAGATATCCACAGGTTCGAGGAATTTCACAGGTTAGTTTCAAAAATTGTCTTTATTTTTGAATGACCTTACATACACCGATAATGGCATTCCACGGACGTTTCTTGCTTTAATGAATATCAAATAAGGAAGTGTAGAATATTAATACTAATCGGTATTCTCACTGGAGTCCACAAGTAGATAGGTAAATACTTTTCAGTTGACATATTCAATTAGCCGTTGGAAATACGCTAGCATTAACACCGACAATCTTTAGCATAAAGTAAAGGCGCCCACCTTTAAAGATGTGTCTGCCAAAACTCTTTTTCGAGAGGACTGGAACAATTTTACCTAACCTCCTCTTACCTCTAACCCTAAACTTTTTGCGTCATGGTTCGATGTCCAGGGACGTATTTAGAATTTAAGGTCCAAAACGTGGAGAGGATTAAAAAGCATTCTTCAAGTCGCCACCAAAAATCATTTTGCATATGATTTTTTGAAATATTTTGGCACCTCAGCCAACAACAAACAGGTTCCAGTTTCGTTTCCGTAGATAATACTTTCAATGATAACTTTAACATAACGCCTCAAATTCAGATGATTGGAATGCCCTGTCATGCAAGCTCAGAGATAAGTTAACATACGAATTAACTCTATATCTCTAAATATAATTCTTGAACTTTACGATGATACCTTAGCTTACCTTATTCAGACCAGGATTTTTTGGATTTCTATAAGTGTTTGTAAAATGTGATATTTTCAATGAAACTGTTGACTGTTTGAAGATGCGATACTTTAAGAAGTTTATTCGTCAGAAAATCAATTACTTAGCTTTATCGAGGGTCCACAATAGGTTTGGCGGGATGCGGGATTGGGCTATTTTTCGCGGTGATGCTCGGGATGGGGGCTAAAAACCGAAGCGAGCTGCGGGAATTTTAATAACCAGCGGGAGCGGGATTTCCCGTTTTTATGGGGATGGGATCCGAGAATCGCAAGGGAAAAATATTGGGATACGAGAATTTAGTTTAGTCTTAACAAAAAATTTATTAGCGTTGACTGAAAAAAAAAGTGGTTCTTTAGTGTGTATACCGCCTTTGTAGTCAAGCTATGAGTGTCACGGATTTGACCTTTTCTGCTTTTGCCTGGACGGACCTCTCGGACCTGGACGATTCTTTGGACTGAGGGTTTGTTAAGTAAGTCTGGCCACGGTATGGCCACACCAGCACTACTGATGGAAGTGGACAATGACGACAATGTGTTAGACATCATAAATTGTGTGACTCTGTATTACGAAAAAGGTGCCAGTGGGAATGCGTTTCTTCCGAAAGAAAAATTTAGAGCGCCTGTTTCAAGGCAAGTGAAGACCTTGAAAGTCGTAAAAGAAACAGTCAGGTGAGTCAACCTGAGTTTAAGAGTTCAAGAGAACTCAAGAGAGGTCTGAGATTCAACGACCTCAATATCCTTGTATACAGTGTATACGGTAACCTGGGATATCAATGGACTTTGTGCCCTGCACTTCAGTCGTCAAAGGGTAGCCACTTTGGACGGAGAAGCAAACTTCCTGCTTGGAAGTGTCTCCGCATTTGGTCGTGCTATTCGATTCAATAACAGGTTTATATTTTCATAAAAGAGACCATTTTCTCAGTCTTTACAACCTGTGTGTTTATATACATTTTCCTACACTCCACATAAACAAATGACAGAATTGGCTTCATCGCTTGATGGAAACTAGCAGCAAAGCAGTCGAATCATCGTGAGACAGACAGATTATAAACATCCATTTACCTAACTCCAAAAATGCAGGGGTTCGTAAAATATCGAAGTAAAAATGTACCGATGCGCGGACGAAAAAATAAGCAAAACAGAAAATAAAGTTACGGTCGCTTATCGTGATGTTGAGAACCTTGACCATCAAAACTGACAATTGTTAGAGGGTAAGTCTTGTATAACGTCTATTTCAATAATCAAGCAAAAATCTCGTAAAAAAATGGGGCGGGATCGGGATTCAGGCGTAAAATAGAGTGGGATGCCGGGATTCAGAAGAAAAAAAGGCGGGAAAGCGGGATTTGAGAACCCCTATTGTGGACCCTCTTTATCCTGAAATTTGATTTGTCGGGAATGATGGAGGCCAGAAACATTCACTAAGTATTGACTTCATGTCATGTACATGAAATAAACACACACACCAAACACTTAGTTCAAAAACACAATGATTTGCTGTAATTGAAAAGAAGCTATTTGGTCCTTAAACGAAGAAAAAAAAAAGGAGACAAGAAAGAAAAGCTAACAGAATCACTACACTTGACAGTAAAAATAGCAAGAAGGTCGAATTATAACATTGGTCTCGGAAAACTTCGTGTAAACAAAATCACCGGCGGCCGAAACCACAAAGCGGCTCTAAATAAAAAACCTACCGACTCTCCGCAATGATTCTTCATTCGCAGTTCAATTTAGCATTTCAGTTTTGAAGACAAGGACAATTTTGCTTAATTAGTTTAAGATAAAGATTAAGCTTATCGAAATGTTTGAACTAAACGAAAGAATGTCGGGGATGCGATCCGCTGAATATCAAGCGACAATCCCGCTAAATTTTTCATAATTATACATAATTATGTGAACGTTTAGACAATCAACCAATCAAAATCACTACCCGGTTTTCGGGTAGTGAGTGACGTCACTGGACGGCATTAACGGCCGGTCGATTCAGACGTTGTTGAGAGGAGTAAACGACTCGAAGCAATCGGATGAATTTCAGGCTAAATTGGCCCTAGCTTGAACGGTTTTGGAGTTATTCTGCTTTTAGCGAGGAAGGGCCTCCCGCTCGCTAACAGCCAACCCCTGTCTGAATAGGTTTAACACGCATGCCATGGGGACTCCCATGTTAACATGTTAACTCTTCTACTCTGCAGACGTGCTTTTAGAATACATTTTAAAAAGTGACCTTTACAGCCTCCTGGTTACCAAATTGGCCTACTAGCTAGCGTTTGATGAGGTCAAACTGTGACTCCTTGTGCAAGCGACCAACCTAACCTTAAAGGTCAAGGTGTTTTTGAAGCCCTCCGTCTGTTTCTCAACTAAAAACACAATCATCGATTTCACTAATTCCAGGAATCCCAATGTTTGAGTCAACCTGGCTCAATCGCTTTGGCATTTCTGCAACACTCGCTCCGCATCCCTTTACCCGACCGTCAATTTCCAACGCTCTCTTCAGTTTAGAAGCTATAAGAATGTCGGTCTTCAATGTCTCTGCTAAATAGTGTCTTTCGGCATCTGCTTTGTCATTGTCTTTCGATTCCACATATCTTTCCATGTTAAAGCTCGCTGGAGTCATAGCCGAGTACCTTTTGCCACTGTCGTTTCCCATGCTGAGAATCCCAGTCAGAAGAAAAACTTCCGTGCTCAAATTTCATCTACTGAAAATGTCTTAATACGAGACGCCATCTTGGCTCCGGTCGCAAAACAGTGAATAGCCAAGGATATCCGAGTTACGGGAGCCAATCAAAACGCGCGAAAATTGCTATTCACTAATTTGCTAAATACTAATGTTAGTTGCACTAATGCTGATAGCCTTCCTTGCGTTGCGCACGCGGAATCTTTTGGGTCGTTCAAGGCTCTTTAAAATTTACTAACTAGTCGCGCGCTCAGCGCGCCTATCGCGTGGATTGCACAGCCAGGCGAAAACTCGAGTTGGAAATGTTTCTATATATCTCTTGGATGTCCGCAGTTGGCGTCATCCAGTATGACGTCAAGTTGCATTTCAGGGTTACCAGGGAACACGACTTCAAGTACGAATGATCGCAAATTTCATGCTGCACTATAATACTTTATTCATTCTGTCAAATGATGTCACTATCGGTGAATCGCAACCAGTTTCACAGGCAAATGAAAGAGAACAGCAAACACAAAAACGTTCTAATCAACAAGTGGCTGGAAATCCTCGCCGAGGGAGATTTACCACCGAAGGAAACTCCACTCCAGCGAGAAGAACGGTCCGTTCTTTTGACAGTTGTTGCGGCCGTTTGTGTGATCAAAAAATGCTTTTGTCGATAAGGTTCGACGATGGCAAAAGTATTTTTCAGAGAATATTGAAGCAATATGGGGCAGTAGCTTCAAATAAATAAATAAAGGACGAAAATTGAGATAAAAGAACATGTGTCACTGAGTCTCACTTAGCAGACGATCTTACGGCTTAGGTCGAGGGATATGTTTGTTCGTCGGAAGTGCCTTTCAGTTTGGCTTTTATCGTCAAAATCTTGCTTTGCGCAAGCCATGACACATCGCTCGGGCCGTTGAACCCGATGGTGAATGTTTTTTTTTTTTTTTTTTTTCTGGAAATAATGCAAACAAGCTTCAAAATAGGCGATTAAGCTAATTTTTGATCAAATGTATTTTTAAATTCATGATAAATAAAGCTCCGCCAGCTTCTAACAGGATATGTCAGGCAGAGTTTCACAGGAAAATGCTCAAATATAATAAACTATCGGTGAGGAAAACACGTTTGGTAACGTGGCGTAGTGGTCTAGGAATCTACCTTATGTGCTGATGGTCCGATGTTCGACTCTCGCTGAAGCAATTTTTATTAGTTACATTTTTTCCCTTTTGCTCTTTCTTCTGGCCCGTTATCAGCGTCGCGAGGTCACTGCGATAAACGTATTTCTAGTTATAGCCATATTTGTGTAGTTATAGGTAGATATAGTTCTATCCAGTCTTGCGGTGAAAACTCTGGCTTCTTATTGTAACGTTCTACGAAAAGGCGTCTCTTTCAAATGTTGATTACAGACAAACAATATTATTGCTTGATGAAGTATGTAGCAAGCGATTGTTAAATGTAACTTGCCCTTGCATGATAAATAAATTGACAGCTCGATGCCGAAACAATTACTGTCTTTCCTTTTATCTTCCCCGTAATCCCTTATCTAACTTATTTGATGAATTTTATTTTTAGAAGCAAATATAAAAATATTGTTACTAATATCGTAAAAATCTCCAGTTTAATTATTTTAGAGGAACACAAGCTCAAGTATAAAAGATAATCCTAAGAGCGATAATTAGCTACATCTAACACATTCGTACCTCAAACCTACAAAATACAAATTCACTGAATAAACCAGGGAAGTGAAAAGACGGATATAAATTCAAGTGCTGCCTCACATACTATGTCAAGTATCGTAAAGGGTATGTAAAGGTTCACCGTTTTGCGTGAGTCGTGGGGACGTACATGTAAATTCACAGCTGCACATAAGCAGAATGCACAGAATAGTTTTTGAAAGTTGCCGTATCTCATTGACTTACCTGATGTATGACTCTTGTCCTTGTAAAAAAAAAATATAAACCATATTCGATTTTGAATATCGTGGAAATCTCCTTTTAATAATTTTCACCATTTTTTAGTGGAATAAATTACGCAACTATTAGAATTTTGTGAGACAAGGCTTGATTTTTAGCATAGATGAATGCCATTTGTTAATTGTCGTTTACAGTGATTTTTAACGGATACCAACAATTGTCTTCAAAAAAAGGCTTGAATTTTGAACTACGCCTACTTCAGCGTATTAATTGTCAAATTATTACCTAGTAAAAATTGCAAAAATTATAAAAATTGTCTACTGTTGTCATTTGCAAAATCAATTAACTCAACTTTAGTCATATTTAGTTTGTGCAAAAAACGTTTCACCAAACACCTAGCAGGGGCTTATTAGAGCGGTTTTCACTTGACTGTCGTAAAACCAAAACCAAAGTCAATACACTAGCCAACCAAAGGGCGTAGTAAAACCAAAACCAAAACCAAAACCAAAACCAATCCCTTTCGACAGTCAAGTGAGAACCGCTCTAAAAAGATCAAGTTTTGCTATCACTTAATTTAATGGATAGTTCACACAAACCGACTTGAAGTTACAAATCCCAGGAAAGCTCTGTCGCAGCTTTGTTTGATTGGTTCGTTAGCCTTCATGGATTAACGTCTTTAAATAAAAAATCTTATATAATTCCCCGTCCAACTCGATTGGCGAATCTTAGATTTAGATGCAATTAAAACCATATTTCTGCTTATAATGGAGAAATCCTTCCATTAACGACGATCAGGACCTTGAAAAAGATTAATTTGCCGCCATTTGTGCTGTATTCATCAATACCTGCTAGAAAAGTAATCCTTGAAAGCACATAAAAGCGAGTCATAGATTGTCGCCCCAACAGTTAGTTGTGCCATAGCTACAAAAAATAAACTTGATCAAGCCAAGCTAAAGAAAAGATATGAATTCAAGTTCAGCCTCAGACGCGGCGAGGACTGTTCATGGATGTGATCAGGCCATCTTGTAAGGATCTCTGGATCATACTACCCCGGAGGCCTACGCCTGGCTTGTCTTCATAACCGTCAACAGCATCATTATTTCTCCTATTACATTTGCTCTAAATGCCCTGATCATAATCGCTGTGAAAACCAAGCACCGAGTAAAAACCAAGTCTAATTTAGCGATCGCCTGTTTGTCCTCTACTGATGGGATAATGGGAGTGATTGGCCAACCTCTTTTTGTCTCTTGGGTGACCGCAGAACTGCAAGGAAACACCTCTAGTACGTACTGTATAAGAACACTGTTATCAAGAATCGCTTTAAGGGTATTAGGTATTGCATCACTCTCTCACCTGGCCATGATGAACGTAGAGAGGTATATTGCCATTAAACATCCCCTGCAGTACGAAACCATCGTCACCGAGAATCGCCTCACTTTTTTGTCCGTTCTCCTGTGGATTACAGTCATTCTATTAACAGTGCCTTTATCTTTCGCTGATAATAACCTTTATCTTACTGTTGACAATAGTACCATGTTTTTATGCATGGCCATTATCTTCTACTGTCAAATCGTGCTTTACTACGAAACACGTTGGCATCAAAAAGAAATCGCTGCCCAGCAAGTATCGTTGGAAGCCAGAGAGAAATTCTTAAAGGAGAAAAAAGCTTTTAAACTGACAACAACAGTACTTATCTTTTTAATACTGTGTTATTTACCTTTAATATTAGCACGAACGCTAATATCAAAGTCTGTCATCAAATCAGTCAATTTAGCATACATCGCCCTTTTTGCAGGCATAATTGTGGCAATTTTCAACTCGATCTTAAACCCAATTATATACTGTGTAAGAATAAGACAGTTTCGTGTTGCGTTTATTCAACTGGTGTTTAGGAAAAGCAATACGCAAGCTGAAAACATGGAAAAACGAGTTTTTGGAAGATTGAATCGGGTGATGCCGCATCAGGAGGTCTAGGCGGAGGGGTCTTAGGAATAGAAAAGAGGTGCAACGATTTTCTACAGGAGTGTTGGATGTAGAATTTAAGCTTATTGTCCTAGAAGAACAGAGTATGGTTGTGATATTTTAATCAGTGTAATTCATTTTACATAGTTGATCGGTACTCATTGTAAAGGACTGAATGTGCTTCAAATAGCGTCTTCAATGGATGTCAAAACATCGCGTTGTATTATACAGTTAATGTAAGTCAGTCTTTGGGAAACATCATGACTTGAGATAAAAAAAAAAAAACAGCTGGTTTCCCGTGGGGCCTTATACTAAGGGCCAGTTATTTAAAGGGACACGGTCAGCTATGGGACCGCGCTGACCTTGACGCTACTTTTGTCAGTTTGAAAAGAGTTTATCTACATCTAGAAATGCGCTTCAATCTTGCCTGGTGTTTCATTCTATTCTCGATCTTTTATAGAAAACCTCTTGTTTAGCATAATTCATAGCAATTCATCCTATGACATTATTGGCCCCACTGGGATTTCGCCCAGAAAGCTAAATGCCGGGGAGGCACTCTACTAACTCGCGCATGTATTAAGGAAAGCGACTTACAGTTGAAATATACAGTCAGTATGACAGAAAAAATCTCGATTTGCTTGAACAGGGGCCGCAAGGAATCGGTAAGTAATGATAGCGTTTCTATTGTTTGCACCCGCAAGTACGAAGCGGTTAGGATGACGTAAAGACAGAAAATCCCGAAGGGACCGCTTAGACTGGACCGCTTAGACCGGACCGGAAAAATCCCGAAGGGACCGAATCTAGTTTGGTCTGAGAACGCGATTTTATTGTTTGAAGACATAATTGTGTTAAAACACAGACAAACCCCAATTCCATTCAAAATCCATTTGAAATTGACAGAGGACCTGTTCAAGCATCAATAACCAGCAATTTAACTATTTATCGGAGTTCTTCACACTACATGTTCGAATGAACTTCATTTTGTCTACAGACAAAACGCTTGAAAACTATTGCCAAGTAATGGAACATTCATAAAGAATTTTGAACACGGAAAACGTGTTTTCCACTTCGCCAGAATAAGGTAAAATTCCCTTTTCTACCTGTAAGGCAGATTTAATCTTAGTTTATAAGCATTGTTCTTCGAAGAGTGACGGTCAAAAGAGGAATTCAAAGCAGTTGTGTAAGGGAGACGAGCGAACACGCAAAAACAACCACTGAAAGAATGAAAGAAATTAGATAATTGAAAACTTATAGACTGGCAAAAAAGAGGAGAGAAAATTTTAATAATATTATTTTCTATATTTAATAATTAATGTTGAAGGCATAAATGTTGCCGTTCTCTCCAGTTAATACTGTTTGTGGAGGCCCTCGAGCAACACAATGAACTTCGCGGCCCAAATTATGTTATGTGAGGGAGAAAATACACCTATCTCAGTCCATACATAGCCTAGCCTCCCACGCAGGGGTTTTTAGGGGAGCTCGTATTTCTTCCCTCCCCCTTGTGGGGAGGGACGAAATACAGGTTCCCCTAAAACGCCTGCGTGGGAGGCTAAACATAGCCATGCACGTTTAACTTCCCATTTTTAGTGCTCCGAATCAAAACTTTCCAGTAGCAGAATCTCGTGCCTTTTGTTCTTATTTACACATGGCAGTTTAATACGTAAATACAATTGTACACGATATGTAGCTGAAGGCCATTTGCTCGTTCGATAGGATTAATGCGGATAGCACGTGAAGCTGTGCTACGTAGGTCTTCTTCCTAATTGAGCTGCTGTTCTAGACTTTCGAAAATCAAAAGTAGTTAATGAAAACCAAAGTAAGCTTATAAAACTAGAATAGAGATAGTCTTGTCGTCCTGACCGGTACCGACAGTCTTAGATGCTTGCTTGAGTTAGTTTCTCTTAGTGCAGCTTCTTTGGTGTCTGGCTGATCCTGCGAATATTTTTTAAGCAGCAGGGCCGGCTGACGGTATGCGAAGTGTCCGAGACAACGGTCATGTCAACGAACTCTCTCAGCATGGCGCTTCTCTTCCTATTCGTTCCTCAGCTAGCTTCCGTTGTCTTGTGACCACCCTTTAAAGTTCTTTCGAAAGCCCTGTGACCACTTTACTCAAACGAGCAATTATCGTGATGGTTGATAACAAAGACTTTTCGGTGTAAGGTAAGAATGCTTCGAAGTGAGCAACTGGCTTACTCCCTTTATTGATTGACCAGAAAAAGCAATTCTAGCAAGCTAAGAAAAAGGAACTGAAATTCTTTTGAAGTGTTGACTTAAGGATCGAGCAAACGAACAGATGGCTTTCGCAATCTGGTTCCTAGAGTCTGCGATACTCCTATCCAGCCGAACAGGTAATGGATGCTCTGGACAAATCCAAAACCTTACCCAATAATCCTATATACAGTTTGATTGCGCCTGGCTGGAGCTGTTTATGTACAACAGTTCTGTGCAAAATTAATGAAAGCGAAATTCGCCAAATTTCGTCTTTTGTTCTCGCGAAAACTCGATGAAAGTTCGCCACTGGCGAAATTTCGCCAGAATGAAAATTCGCATTGGCGAAATTTCGCGGGTGGGAATTTTCTTTGTCAATTAAAGCGATGATGGATGGGGTGTGATTAGACCCTTTGTTCTGATCGTTACCAGGTATTGCAAATCTAGCCAACAAGGTTATAGGGCGGTGTCAGGGTTAAGTAGGTATATTGAGGTATTTACCCCAGTAATTCTTCCTTCTCTCCCTGGTCATCAACCTCGGTCAGATCACGAGCAAAATCTTTTCAGGCAAGTACTTCCTTTGTTTGTATTCTCTTTAATTTCTTTTTTCTTAATACCACAAATCCTTGTACTAATTCTGGGTCACTCTTTCATTTGCCGTCTGCACGATTTTCTTCGGCGTAATCTTAATACGCCCATTGCAAAACATTAAAGTTTAGAAGGCGATCTGCTCATAAAAAGGCATGTGATTGGAGAAAGAACGGTTTCGAAAACTAGGGAGTATGATTCATGTGTAGTGGAGGAATTCGCTCCCAGTGTTGATTTCAGTCGCACGTAAGGCTTTGGAGGTGAGATTTTGCATCTATTTAATACGGCTCTTAATAGAGGTCACCGTGAAATTTTTTATGTAATTCAAGAGCGTACCGTTTTCTTAATTATACCGAGTATAGAATTTGGCTCTCAAAGATAAAATTTAAACCCGTTTTCAGTAATCCTCGTCTCTATAACCTCTACGAACCACTGAGAACATCAGATTGAGAGGCGGAACATTACAAACGTCCGTGCAAGTGTTTCAAGCAAAAATCACCGTCGTGAGTTTAAAGTTATTTTTGCGGCGTATTTTTCCTTCCCTTGGACAGTGTTTGGTTGTGTTTTTTTAGTCACAGACCGGAACTTCACGGAGGATGAGCCTTTTGCTTTTTGTGGCACTGGCAAGTTTTCTACCGCGAAAAAAGCTTAATCGTTTGCCAACTGCAGAACGTCCAGAACTTTGAATATTATAACTTATGCTTACCGTTTGTCATGGTTTGTGTTACTACGAGTGTATGACTCAATCACTGCCCGCAGGCAATTAAAGCAGCAACTTTTTAAGTCATCACAGAAATTTCCAAAAGGGTAAGCTAGTGTTCGATAATTATTTGTTAAACAACTTACTACTATGACGCGGGTACAGTAGCTTACAGTCTAAACCTAAAAGAGCGGACAGAGTACGTGCGCGCGTGAAAGCATTATTAATTGTTGCAAATGCCTCGATCTTTTGGGTCTGGCAACTAATCGCTTAGTCCATTCGCCACGTCTAGTCTTCGATGAAGGAAGATAAAGATTTACATGTGATTAAACAAGGATGTTTCATTTTATATTTATTCTGTATTTAGCACTTTTAGCTAACTGCAGAAATATTAGAAAGGAAAGGAAGCGAGACGTTCAAAACAAAATTATAAATTCTCTGGTGCTGATTATATTTTCGCAACTTCAGATCATGAGAAACTGCGCGGGCCCCATGTTGGCTCCTTAACTCCTAAGGCCAACACGGAATCTAACAGGAGGGCCTGTTTCCATTCAATTACGGACAGTTCCCATCCGGGTTTCCAAAGTATAAGGACCTTCCTCCGTCTAACTCTATTACAACTTCATAACGGCAGACCCTTGGCTCGTGCCGATCCTTGGCTCGTGCCGATCCTTGGCTCGTGTCCCTTTGGTATGTGTTTTCTGGGCTGAATTGTTCAAAGCTGGGTTTACCCAGGGTTATGCCAAATTTGAAACCAGATATGCAACGCGTATAAAGCGAATTCAGTTTCTTCTAATTAAGTGAACTTAATTTAGGAACAGAGAAAATTAACTGAGAAAATGCTTTTGAACAAAAGAAAAAGTAAGAAACCGTGATGAAAACTTAACGCTCTCTTAAAGCTAATCGACCTTTTGAACAACTAAAACTAGGCAGAGGAGTTTTGACTGCATAAACTAATGTAAACGATGTTCTTCAACCATTTCTTTAGGTTATCGGCTGCCGACTCCGTCATTTCCGGCTCGCAGTACATAGCCATGATGGATGAATTCAGAGTCAGAAGTACCTGGCTAACTCTGGTGCTCATTAACCTATTTACTTTAGGTTGGTAACTATAATCAAAAATTAAATAGTTATTGACCAGACGAAGAGTAAAAGGAAAAAAAATACCTGCAAATAAAAAACTAAAAAAATTGCTGTAAAATCAGGTAGGAATCCTCATGATCAGCTCGGGATAGTTAAGTAATGAAATGTTCTTATAGTAAAGAAAGCGTCATTCTTTGGACACATTTAGTAATGGAAAGAAATCGAGAAGGCTAGTTTCACAAGGAACAAAGTTGAGAAACCCTAGGGGTTGCCCCCAAGCTACAGTGATTAGCTGCAACTGCCGAATTAAAAAAAAAAACGGTTTAGCTCAAACATTCTAACCACATTGCAATGCCAGGGAGACAACCAGTTAGTAATAAAAATTACACCCTGCGAGCAGAGTCTTCTTCGATCTTCGTAGATAACTTATCTAGGAAGATCGAAGGAGACTCTGCTCGCAGGGTCCACCATAAAAATCATTATTCATTCAAAACATTTGTCCGTTTCTGATTGGCTAAAATCCCATGCATAATTTATCATAACCAACTTCTGTCGACCAAATTTGGAAGAATTTTGCGTTATCTGAAAAATGACATCAACTGTGCAGCATGCCAAATGCCAGATTATTGAACAGATAACCGAGAAGACCTGGGGACGAGGTTGAGTTCTTTTGGTAATGAGTACAAAATGGAGGAACCGCCATTTCAGTCGTTTCACAAGGAAGAAATAGGCGAACTATAAGCTAAAGTAATGGCTATTTGGAGAAGATTTGCAGTACTAAAAGACCGTTTATCTCTTAAACTTGCCGATAAACGTATTAACAGGCAACTGAAGATGAACTTAGTAGGGATGGAGGTAACCATGGTTTAGCTTGTTTTTAAGCTAGGAATAATTTTGAATGGACAATAAAACAATTATTGAATTCGGCTTTCGTACCATATGAAGAATTATTGAGATCTCTGAGGATGTTATCCGCCGAGGTCGATTAACATCCTCCGATATCTCCATAATTCTTCAGATGATACACAACCTCATCCAATAATTGTTAAATGACTGTCTTACATTCTTTTTTAGCTTGTGAGGAATTGTAGAACTAATAGGTAGATTGAAAGATGAATAGACAGACAGACAGACAGTGAAATTGGTTGATTGATTGATTGATTGATTGATTAATTGATTGAATGAAAACGGTAATTTCATAATGACAAAAACTCTTTACATCACACTCTTATTTTTAAAAACAGAAACAAATACTTTCATTGAAAGTACTATAAAAAAATTTACTTACCAAAAAAATCAGTTTTTTATAAATTAGTCCAACAGACAGAGAAACAGACAGATCATAGGATAGACTAACCGACCGAACGAGTGACAGATACATGGTAGATATATTGGTAGGATCAACTGATTGATTGATTAATTGGTTGATTTTGATTGACTAATCCTTTTATTTATCCACTTTCTTTAGTATCTTCTCAAGCTTTCTACAATGGCGCCACACAATATCAACAGCCGCTCTACATGGAAACAAAAGAATATGGTCCCCAACAACATTCCCAGCTTTACTACAATAACAACTACAATGGAGGCCCAGAGCAAAATGAACTGCATCAATCGAGCACGCCTGAACCAGGGGGTCCTCAATTTATCTTCGCCCCACAATCAGATCCCAGACCGCCGCAGAAGGTGAATAATGGAAGTGATGCGTCTCAGTCGGATCTGCTTGTTACACCTAAAGGTACGTTTGCACTGCAAGATCCTACCTTGCTATGTTTCTAAACTACAATAACTAAGAGTGGAATTTACTCTTTAACTAACTGTAGATAAAATGATTTAGTATTTGACTTGAAAAAAAGATTAAGCCTGCAGGAACTACACCTGTTTTCTCGGAAAAGAAAAGGGGGAGTGCGTGTGAAATTGCAGAGTATCTTTATAGCGGTTTTTACGCTTAAAATATCCGCAAGTTCTAATTCATGTAAGTGTAGATCTAATGGCTAATATTTGTGATTAATATTTGTAACTGATTTTAGTCTCCTGTGCAGTATTTGCTTTTAGAGGACTGTTTATTTTGTCCATTAGGCTGCGTGCAAACGGGCGCAACATCTCCCAACGTTGTTGCGCCAACAATGCTGGGAGTTGTTGCATGCGTGTTGGCAGTGGTGTGCAAAAGGATGCAACAACTCCCATCAACGTTGGAACCTGCAGTGCATCGTGGGAAGGATACAACCCATAAGTCTTTGTAAACCGTTCGTAATGCGCGTGCGTGGCCCCAAAAATGTTGGAAGAGCTGTGCAAATGGAAACATTGTTGCGCTACGCTTAGGCGATCACGGAACAAAAGAAATGTTGGGAGTTGTTGTCTGAAAAGTTTGGCTGGGTGCAAACGGACGCAACATTGTTGACCAACAACTCCCAACATTGTTGGATGTTAAATGTTGCGTCCGTTTGCACACCCTGTTGCATGTTGTTGGATGTTGTTGCGTGTTGTTGCGCAAAGTTTGAAACCGGTCAAACTTTTCAGCCAACAACTCCCAACATTTCTTTTGTTCCGTGATCGCCGAAGCGTAGGGCAACAATGTTGGATCCGTTTGCATAGCTCTTCCAACATTGTTGGAGCTGCGCACGCTCATTACGCATGGTTTACAAAGACTTATGGGTTGTATCCTTCCCACGATGCACTGCAGGTCCCAACATTGTTGGGAGTTGTTGCATCCGTTTGCACGCAGCCTTAGTTGAGAAAACATCAATTGAAGGACCAACGGTCATCTTTTTATACGTTATAGATTACTCTTGGAATTGCATGACCATGAGCTTTGAAAAGACATGGAATGTGAGTTCACGCACGCATCTCTAAAACAAAACGAACTCAAAGACCGACTCTAGTGTATAGGTTTAGCCAAACCTAAGAGCGAAGCTTCCGTTAATGTACTTATGAATTCATTTCAGGCACGATGTTAAAAGTCTCTAACTTAGACCCAGTGATACTCAATTTGCGAAATTCACGAATGACGAGTGAAATTTGATTGGTTACATAACAGACGCTTTCTACAGCTGATGACCTACATGAGTAAAGGTTCATTTGTTAATATTAATCATATTTGTTTTTCCCCAACGCATGTGCCTGTTCCTTTCAGTAAATAAAAGAAGACCTCTGCATGATAATAATATCACAAAACTTTCTACTGAGCTGCATGCACAAATGGAAAATGCTTTACCGAGATTGTCATTGTTTTCAAGCAACAAAGGTAGAATAATCCCTAGAAATTTTTAGAAATGAAGTTATATTGCAAATACCTTAATCGTGAATAGCAGATACCTTTATTTATTTATTTATTTATGTATTTATTTATTTTATTTTATTGTTGTTCTGAGGAATGGATTGAAAGGCTTAAATGTTTCATGGCCGTGAATAGGAAATCCTTGGCCACAAACAGGGCCCTAATTTGGTATCCTAGATTGCTCTAAGTAATGTGTCTATCTATTGACTGGCTGTAAACAGATTTATGAGCCCTCGCACTCGCCATGTCTCCTGCGTAAGTGATGGACAGAAATATTTGCGACATAAGTTTACCCCTGCCTTAGCCTGCAATATGCGCTGACGTATTCTCGCCTCTTCTCTCCGTACATGACAACCTGAAATACGTCTACTTTCAAAGGCTACTAACTTCCCTTGCCTCTCCAGCGAGCAAGCGCGTCACCTAACGCATACTGAAACGTATTTTCTAATTTCCGGAGCCTGGTTACTCGTAGGTAGTTACGTTTCATTAACTCGAGGCTTAGCCAAATTTTAAATACTGATATTTTACTCCGAGATCATTATGATACCTATACTACTAGATGATAGAAATTTGATTTGTGATTTTTTTGCTCTGCAAATTTGATTTGAAATTTGCTCTCGATTTGCAATTTGATCTGCAATTTCATTGGCTTAGAGCACTGGTATTTCAGCTTAATTTGAAATACTTACATGTGAAAATTACAAACCTTTTGTGGGCAGTAGTATAAACAAATAATAGCATGATTTGTACGTGATATCTGGCATGAATACCACGTGTGATATTTCAAAATTGTCTCAAATTTCACTCGCCTGATGGCTCGTGGAATTGCGTATTACAATTTCGAAATATCACTAGTGGTATTTATGCCAAATATCACTACAAATCATGTTATTACCTATACTAAAAAATTGATACTCTCAACAATGTTTAGGTAGCTAGATGCAATAATGGATTTAAACATTTAATCTTCAATTAGCACTAATCAGCCTTTTAAGAACCGGGCTATGAATAAATTCCTAATCTATTGTATATTAATCTTTTCTTTTAGAACCCATACTCCATTTTAGCTTTAGCAATGTAAACGGTAAATTTGTCATTGACGAATCGAAAAATGGCATTGAAGGAGTGCTTGAGGGTCAGGTAACCATGCAGCATTTGGGCCCCGTTTGTGGATTTGGTCTCTATTTTAAAAATGGTGACCTGAACGTAAGCCCCGCTAAGCTCGGCAAGCTGATAAAGAAGGAGATGAGTCTGATCACCTGGGTCAAAATAGAAACCTTGAGTCATACCAACGTCATCTACGCATGCGTGGGAGGCGGTGTTGCTCAGCGGCTAGAGGTTAATGCCAAATATGGTTCTTCTAATGGGTACATCCGTTGGCTGTATGCTCTTGAAGGCGGAGCAGGAAATATATTTAATGTTCAGACGGAGGCGGTCATTATACCAGGTACTGTTATCAATTTTTCACCATTCAAGATTTAACCTCAGCTTTGCCGCTGTTCTGCTTTCCTTTCTAATGTTTCATTTCGTAAGAGTTTTTAATCATCGTGTTATTAAATCAATGATGTGGATGAAAAATTTTTAGCTCAGTGTCTGAAACTGCAATCGGTTGGTAGTAATTGCGTCATGATTTGAAAACTGCACTATTAATATTTGGCATTACTGTCATGGAAGGAAAGTATGGAAAGAAAATGAATAAAATAAAACAGACAAAATCGTAATTTCATAAATTTTCAACCAAAGAAAATTCTAGATTACGAGAAAACCTTGAGAAGCTTTACATCCCAGCTCTTTGGTATTGCAGTATACTGGCGAGTGAATGTACCTTAATACGCTCAAATCATTCTGTAATCATGCACAATTGACTGATTAAGTTGTTTTACCTTGAAGTTTAGTTTTAGAGTGAACCCAAAAATGTTTTATTCGTTCTAGTATATATCTAGCCGGATTTATGAAAACCGTACCATCGGACAACAGGAGTCCACACACCTTAAACTGACTCAACTAAAGTAAATATCGCCAAGAAACTCAGCTCTTACCCATGGTTCTCATAAGGTGACTCTTCCTGATTAGCAAAAGAAACATTCAAGTCCATCAAAAAGACAGTCTGGACTTGTCCATACACTCTAGCTGCTTAAAGGCCCTGAATGACGGAGGACGCTTGAGACTTAAGCAAGTTCTAAGCAGAGAATTCAAGGTTAAATGACCCCCCCTGACTTCTTACCCCCCCCCCCCCTAGCCTAGCACGTGCTTGAGGGGAATGCTTTCATTGGCTAATGGGCCTCAAACGTTACAAGAATTTGACATGACAAACTAAAGGCAGACATGACTAGTGCACTGACTCTCCCAGACCAGGACTAACGGAAGGTACAACGCTTTTGCAGCACCCTCCCCCCCCCCTAGGGATTGACATGGAGGCCCCTTTCCAACCCATGGCGAGTTAGCTCAGGGACTGAACTTGCCAATGATACCAACCAGGACAGCAAGCCCCCTATGTTTTTTCTCACCGCAGTGACCAGAAAGCTGGCTATCGCCAGCTTTCTGTGCGAATATTCTGGTCCATTTTGAGGTATGTTTTCGAAAATTCGGCTAGATATAAAAGAGTGCTTTTGAAATAGGTATGTGTTGGTACGGCAATCATAAAAGGCAGATTTACAATTGTGGAGAGAACTCACACGAAACGCTTTTATAAAGGTGGAAAATCTGAAAAGTCAATAGTATATTTAAAAAAAATCAAAAATATGTGCAGTGAATGTGTACTTTTTCAATGCAACACTTCATGGACAAACATAAAAAAGAAAAGGATACGGGGAAACTCAAAGGCAGGTTCCTAAACGTACGATAAGATGGTCGATAGACAGAGGATGGAAGATAGACAGAGGCAAAAATAAAAAAGGGGAAAAGGACACGGGAAATTCGGAGACGTAAGATAAGATAGTCAAGACAGATGCAACCTAGAAGATACCGATAAATATCAAGAAACTAGTTTCTGTCAGATTCATTTAGCCCTGAAAGTACCTGTGAGATCTACTACACTGACCACGCTTATAAAAACATTTCAGGTTCTTGGACCCACATTGGCGCCGTTTATGATGGAAGCAAAGGAAAACTGAAAATATTTGTCAACGGCCAAAAGGTCTTAACAACGGATCAAGTTGGCAAGGTGAACCAAATATCGTGGGGCCAGAAAGTGATGATAGGAAGGTACCTTGATTCCTCAGGTGGTGATACAGGAATGTACCTTCAAGGGTACCTAGATGAGTTTTATATTTTCGACGAAGTAAGAGACGAGTCTCAAGTAAAGAAATTGATGGAAAAGTGTGAATATCCAATAGATAGTAAGTTGATTTGATTTGATTTATGTTTAACTTATTGTTAACAGGCAAAAAAATCTGGCTCGATTTATATATTGTTTAATCAATATTTACACACCCCTAATTTTAGGTAAAGGTGTGTGCTACTAGATTTCATTTGATGGTCACTTCTGATGCATTTCATGATCATGGATTAAAAGCTCGATCTCGTAAATTGAGTCATCAGATCATTAGAGATTGCTACAAACGCTTTGGACGAGATGATTATTACGGAATGTGACGTATTCCTAAACCAATCCGAGCAAAAGCCTCTATGATCACCTGAGTAGTTAAACCGTTTCCTAAAATTAATTGCGATCTTTTTCATCAGTGTCATGATCAAGTTCTTATAAAAACTGAAATCAATCAAAATCAGAAATGGGGTTTCATTCATCATCGCTTTAGTGACGTAATTATCCCTTAGTCTAAGCGAGTATGTTTCTTCGCCACCAGGCTCCGGACCGGCCGTCTACTTAACATTTGATAACATTCAAGGAATGAAAATTATTGGAAACTCCGCGATGGGCATTGACGGAACAATTGTAGGACAAATGACGCCGAATACATACAGTCGTAATTGCCGTAAGGGCATAGAGATGGTAAAAGGACAAGGTTATATTGAGTTAGATGGAATTAAACTTGACAGTGAAAGCAAGGATGCCATGTCCATCTCTGTTTGGATTCGTCTTGTGAGCAATGAGCGCAGAAATACCATATATGGAAGTGTCGGAAATAAGGGTTCACATCATCTCAGTGTAAAGTCGATTGGCTCACCAAACGCAGTAGTCCACTGGCTGCATACCTCATCTAATGGAAAGGTTATTTTTGACATTACTACTGAGCCTGCTGTGCCTGCAGGTCAGTTAAGCCTTTTCTACCTACAACGTACTATATATTCGGCCTTTAAAGCTCCTGGTTTTATACAGCTTTCACGTAATCATAATGAACGCTCTTTATAATTTCGTTTTAACAAATTCAATATTAATACCTTACTGTATCCTGCTCATTGTATTAACGCTTTCATACAAAATACGAATTATAAGAATTAACTGGCCATGCAAATTACATTTTCATAACCCTAAAACCACCTCTGCGGTATAACTTTTCAATTTGACGTCAGTTGAGTTGACGGAAGGGAACCTGGCCACTGTGTAGACATTTTAGGTCTTATCGTCATTCATCTAAGAAAATGAAACAAGATGTATTATTGAGTCTCCCATTTCGAATACGGTGTGTGTTCGGGATTTTTGCTTTATTTTTCATTTCTTTTCTTTTTTTCTCATCCATAGTCCATCAGTTGAACTTAGTTATTATTATTATTATTATTATTATTATTATTATTATCATTATTATTATTATTATTATCATTATTATTATTATTATTATTATTATTATTATTATTATTTTAATAGGTATCTGGACTCACTTAGCTGTTGTTTACAATGGAGGACTGGGAAAAGTGAAAATATTTGTCGACAGTGTTAAGATTTTTACTTCAACAAAGAACATAGTCAAACAGGCGCACGTGCCATGGAGTGCAACGGTGACTGTTGGAAAACTTCCTGGAAAGGATGCAGAATTTTTCTCTGGAGTGATGGACGAATTCTACATTTTTACAACTCCACTATGGCATACTGAAGTTGAAGCCTTAATGTCCAAGTGCGAGTTTCCAAGTGACAGTAAGTACATATGTTCTTATAACTTAGCCCCTTTGGCTTGCTCGATGCTCCAGGCACGCTCCATCAACCCTTTTTGTTTTATTAGTTAAAGTAGTGTTAGTTATAACATAAAGGACTTTTAGCGATTGGGAAGGCAGGAGATTGTTCATGAATTTGAATAAGTTTTCACCCCAAGCTACAACTCCATAACTTTTCATGTACCAGCATTTTTGGAAGAAAAGGTAACCTTTCATTAAACCACCACTGTAAATGATACTTCTTTCGCATACCTATACTAACGAACCCTATACCTTAACTGGTCTCTTGGAATAAGGCTGATAAACGATCTCTCAGGAGAACATCGCGCTTCACCCTAAAATATGTTGAACACTTTTATTTGTTCAACAGTTCATCATGTTGCGGTAGGCCCTTTTAAATACGGGAATACAGACTTATTTGCCCTTTCATGAGCTGTAACTCTTGAAATCCTCCTTTACCTTTAGTTGTTCTTTTCCCTAGAATCCTCTTTATACCAAAAGGCTTGATTAAGGTGCCTTTGTAATCTAGAGACTGCCCGTATTAGCCATTATGGGGAAGCCCTTCCCAGGATACCGGTACGAACGTATAAGTTTGAAATTCCTATGAAGCCCATGGAAATAGAACAATACTGCAGTCGCTAACGTGGCAAGCACTAACTTTACAAGAGCTTTGTTACCAGAAAAATTTCACCTAAAGACAACTCCTAGCTGCGGTACCAACACATCCCAAGGAAGGGTTTTGAATGGCAAAGATTGGTAATCCAAATATAAGGCTAATCCAAAGAAAACGCGAGCCAAGTAGACATAAGCACAAATGCAAACAAATGGTAAATCTAGAACCAAAACAGTAAAACTTTATCGGTGAAATTCCTGGCGTCCTTAGAAACGACAAGCTCTAAACGCGAACGAGCAACAGAATGCAAATGCCAATGTAAAGCTACAAGCTACTGAGTCCTACGCACTCATGTGGGAATGTTTATTTATGAAAAAATTTGGAAAAATTTGCTTAAAGCGCTAATAAATACCATCTAAGAGCTGAGATTTATTTATTTCCATCATAGGGATTTTGTATTATGTCGACGTTACTACTGGCTCTGTGACTAAATCTGGAACTCCATCCCGTGTGTTTTTGAAATTGATTGGAGAGACAGGAGAACATGGAGAAGTGGAACTGGGAACGAAGTTTACGAAAGGAAGGTTTGTCGGAAAATGCGCCATATGATATTTCCCCTTTAAAAACCCATTAATGATTTATAAAGAAAAAACATGAGAAATTAAGACAGAAATCGTCAGGAAATTGTATGAGTAATTTCAATTTTCAGTGGACAAAAACCTTATATCAGAATAATGTAAACAATATCGCATTCTTTTTACATTTTTGAAGGGCTGTAGATAGATGTTATCAGTTATCTGTAATTGTAATAACACCGAAGAAAATTTCTTACGAGAACCTGAGAAAATAACAGTCAAATTTCAAAAACTGACATCCCATGAAAAATATTCTTTGGTGTTATTAGAGATAACTAAGTATTCCATTGGATGAAATTTAAACAAACAATTTTACATTTTTCATAACTCTATTATCAGATTTAAGAACATTACGATATTGCTTCGTCTGCAGTACGGTACAAAACTTATCTTTTCCTTTCTTGTCTGTTTTCCATGAAGCATTAAGCCGAATTATGAAAGATATCTTCCAGATTCTTCTACTTCAATGGGAGGGCTGTCTCAGATGGTAATTTTTTTCGTTTTAGCACGATGCCCTTTAACGTTTACTCTCCAAACATTGGGAACCCATTAAAGATCAGTATTCGAAAGGATACTAAAGGACTGATATCGACAGATTGGTTCTTAGAGAAGGTGAGAAGCAAATCTTTCCGAATTTATCCGCTATAAATACTAATGCAGAGCCGAAAACGCATAAATTCCTTTTCGAACCTTAGTAAAGTGTACTTGCATTTTCCCGGGATAAACGAAGGATTACCCAAACTAGTTGTATATAAATGAAATGTCATTCGAATGCTGAACATGGAAAACGGAAGGTAGCAAAGGGTTTGTAAACTCTCAACTATGACTAGTTAATTAAAGGCTGCGAGGAAAAATGATAAGTGTCTTTTCATGGACGTCCAGAAGTAAAGAACTCCTGTAAACAGTATCACAGCAACTGCATATTATAATTACTATAATTACTCGATTACGTCTTCCTTCAAACAAGAAATTGTTTTCTTCTCAAATTTACTTATAATAAGCGAATTAACTAAAGAATAGAATTACTCAAATAGGTACCTCTTGATTTCACAGGTTGTCGTTACTGTAGATGATCGTACAAATGGACCGAGTTTCATTTTCAAGTGCAATTGTTGGATTGGGAAAAGCAAAGACGACCTCCAGAAGTATCTCATCCCAGAAAAACATGGTCAGTTGAAGCTTCAAAGATCGAAGGGTTGAATGGACTAAGTTCCGTTGTAATGAGCCAACCTCGTTCCCAGGGTTCTCTGAAGCAAAAGAGAGAACCCTGGGAACGAGGGTGGTCGTGATTTTTAATTAATAAACTTTCTTTTTTAATCAGGGCTCTCCTTTAGCTCAAGTGGCGTTTACGCATTCTGCTGTCTCGTTGTTGCTTTCATAAGGCTGCATTGGTTCTAAATTATAGAAAACTTATCGTATTTATTAGATTAAACGGCACGGCGTTTATTAAATTTTTAGCGTTTCCGGTGCGGCGTTTATTCAGGGCGGCGTTTATTTTGACATCACTTTTTTTTTGAAATCACTGACAACAGTTACTGTAAATCGTTTGTAAATATTATGTAAATAATTTAACGGTTTCAATGTCTCTCTTATTTTGTTGACATATAATCGTAAATGTCTGGATGGTGTAAATTACCAAGTTGTACCGAGTTTTTTCTTATTACCCTCGTGTAAACGCGGCATTTTTCTGATGAGGCGCGGCGTTTATTCGAGGGCGGTGTTTATTGGTAGTTTTGCTTCCATCTGCGGCGTTTAATTGAATAAATACGGCAAGTGTCGAGTAAAAGAAGCAAGGCTGATTTTACAGTCGGGAATATATGTTTTGTTACCCATATTTCGGAAGGCTCGACCTTCGGACTTAAGTGGCTGCCTCTACGAGACTCCATTTGCTAATGATAGCCGTTTTCTTTGTAGTGGATGGTAATTGGTCGCCCTGGAGTCAGTGGAGTGGCTGCGGAGCTAGACTGTGTGGTGGAAATAAGAAAGTTCGAACCAGATCATGCACAAATCCCAACCCGTCTGGTGGTGGAAAAAAGTGTATTGGACAGTCATTTGAAGAAGGAACCTGTCAAAGTACGATTTAAATTTAATCATGAATTAAAAACTTAGGCTGAATAAAGAAATATTTTCTTGGGATTTTGAATTTTACAAAGGCCTGCGAAGCATCAGTATTTCGCACTCTACTCCGTGTATTATTTTGCGCTTCTAAAAGTACAAAGTTAAACAAATTGTTTCCTAGAGGCAAGTGACAAATTTACACCAGATTTTTGCTTCAACTCAGTGGTATTTTTTGACCATCAATGCATTTTTTGTGTCGTTTGAATGATATACTATCGCCGTTCCCTGGCCAGTTTCAGAAACGAAAAAATCTTCTTGATCTGGAAACCAAGTTCAAAGTCCTTTTCTGACCTAATATTCATCATAAATTTCAGAAGATGTTATTTTTTTCCTTTGCCTCAATGTTGTTTTAGTTGATGGTGGTTGGGGTGCCTGGGGAAGTTGGACTCCCTGTAGTAAGACGTGTGGTGGTGCCACAGTGACAAGAGAGAGAAAATGTGATAACCCAGCACCTCAGAATGAAGGAAAACCATGTGATTCAAAGGACGCCAAGGAGACCAAAAACGACTGTAATCAACCTTGCGAAAGTAGGTTGCTGTAAACTGAAACAAAAAAAAGGGGGTTTTAAGAGCACCTAAGAAGACTGACTTTGAAATTTATCGGTCAAAGTGCTCAAAGCGGATGCCAAATATCGATGTAGCCATGGAAGGAAACATGTCAGAGAGACGCTTGTTTGCTTAAGGCAGCAATGGAATTCCAATCGTAGTTAGTTTCAAAAAGGGATGATTTGCATTCACTTCGTAATAAAGGACATGCATTAAAGAAAAAACTTACGGCTATCAATACACTAGCTATTAGCAGACCTAAAATCTGAGACATGTTCACGAACACTTTCAATAGCCTTCGGGAAGGTGCTTCAATTATAGTGTTTTGAATCTCTGAAATCTTACCCTTTAAATCAATTTCCCAGAACTTAATCTGTTTTCCCTCTTCGTTCTGTATTTATAAAAGTATTGCAAAGTGCTAGGAAATGTAAGGGCTATTAGCTCTTGTTTCTTAGTTTTGTAAGAATGAGAAGTCCCATTATTAATTTTAGCAGCAATACTACGCTGAGGAATTCGGAAAAGGCTGTCCACTGCGCAATTTCTGATCTAATATCATAGGTGACGAATTACTCATTAATTTTGGCGCAAAATTTCAGCTTTAATTTGTAATTTCACATGTGAAATTACCAAATTGCCATGGCAACCTGCTGTACGTCTCCGTTTCAAGATGGCGAGGAAGTTTTAAAATGTCATGAATGAAAATGTCGGGGCATAAAAAGACGCTTTAGAAAACCTGAACACACGAAAGAGCACATCAAGAAGGATTCTTAGAGGTATGTTGTGAAAAAATTCTGAAAACTTAAGCCAAATTTTAGCTCTAAACGTTTGAGATGGTGGAGTTCACGATCGATCCATACGATCCAGGATAAACAAGTCAAAAATCCTCGATTGCTAACGTAATTCGTCACCCATGATATTAATAGGTAATTAAATGGTATACCCTTGAAATTAGGGAATAATTTCACTTGCGTTTTGTCCAAATTCTAATAATTTCCCTCGCCTAAAGGCTCGTGAAATTATAAGGATTTGGACAAAACCTGCGTGAAATTATTCCCTAATTTCACTCGTCACCATTTGATTACACATACATATACCAGTGTACATGCCTATATACTGCCACACACTTAACAACAGTGAAAGACGTAATAATATATCAGTGTTAGTATAAAAGGGTGGCAATATTCTTTCCTTCCCAGCTGGTCCGGTCAATGGCCAGTGGTCAGACTGGTCAGACTGGTCTGCCTGTGCAAAGTCATGTGGAGGAAGCAAAGTGACTCGCACAAGGAGTTGCAACAATCCTCCTCCCCAGAGAGGTGGAGAGGAATGTCCAGGAAAGGATACAGACACTCCATTTGACTGTGAATCTCCTTGCCCGGGTAAGTCATTATGTTGTATATAATGTTATAACTCAAATCTTTCCTGCATAATTTCTTTTTCTTTAAGTATAGTGTCGGTTTATTTACAAAAAAACAACAACAACTTTCTGAAAAATTAATTAAATTAACACTGGTTCCCAGATCCATCTTTTTTCTTTCAAATTTTCATCGATGAGAACATATATTTTGAGTTATGTACATCCACTGCAAAGTATTGCTATACTTTATGAATTTTCCACGTATTCCTATCTGTAGTTACCTTACGTTTTTGGGCCTGCAAACGTAAATGTATGACATACTTAAAACTCTGGCTTACATTCTCTTTCAATTTTATAAATGTTCTTCTCTAAGGCAATATGTTTTTGAGTTGTTACTTTATTTTTAGTTGAAGGAAATTGGGGCCAATGGGAGTCTTGGACAGTGTGTAGCGCAACCTGTGGGCCTGGAACAAAGGTTAGAACACGCGAGTGTGATAGCCCTGCGCCAAAATATGGTGGAGAATGCACGGGTAACGGTCAGGAGACAGCACCATGTACAATAAGACCTTGTCCTATCAGTAAGTATAATCAGCGTAACAGCAGAGGGAGTCAGTCTGGGAACTGTTGAGACCACCTTGGTAATCCCCAGAAAATGGAGGCTATGACAATGAAAAAAACCAGATTTTGTACCCTGTGAAAATTGATAATGTAATAATCAACCCATATAATTGAACACATATTACGTAAATCATGTTATGTTCATAGTCTGGTATCATAGGAGGCGGAGCGTTTTGAAACGTTGTGGGGCTCATCTTTCACTCAGCCATACGCATACCCCTACTCAGATTTTCCAAAACGGCCCTTGCGTTGTTCGTTGGCATAAGCAAACCTCTTAACAATCTTCACAGTGTCTAGTGTGTCCGTAATCGACTTCTGACAATGCATCGGTCAGCTTAGTTCTTGAGTCGTCTGAGGGCAGGTGCACTCTGAAGTCGCCGCCTTCGCCGACTTCACAGGTATTGTTAAATACATCCATCTGTTTTTCGGTACCAAAACGTGGGAAACTCCGGGCCCTAAAGCGTTTCTTATTTTTAGACACATTTTAGAGTACTTTTTCTCACCAAAACAGAAGCTCCGCTCCATTCATGAGCGCATTATAAATAAAAGATTTGAATATAAGGTCAAAAATACCATTTTCAGGGGTTTTGGTTTTCTCACTGGTTTGTGGGACCTGTGAGATATTCTAAATTCGCGCCAAAATCGTTCAAAAAAAGTAATAATATAAAACTGGTTAGTGAAAACGCCGTGACACGAGTGCATGGAAGTTTCTCGCTACGAGTTATGGGCTTCTAGTATTTGTGAAAGGTTTACAGAGTTAAACATTTAATAAAATACAAAATAATAATTTTTATTGACTCTCCCAAAGGGCTATTCTGAAGTACTTCTGCATGAGAAATTTCTGCAATTTGATTGGCTTAGAGCAGTGGTATTTCAGCTTAATTTGAAATACCTAAATGTGAAAATTACAAACCTTTTGCGGGTAGTAGTATAAACAAATAATAGCATGATTTGTACGTGATATTTGGCAAAAATACCACTCATGATATATCAAAATTGTCTCAAATTTCACACGCGTAACGGGTCGTGAAATTTCGTATAACAATTTCGAAATATCACTCGTGATATTTATGCCAAATATCACTACAAATCATGCTATTACCTAGACTAATTTACAATCTTGGTACAAACCTAAAAGCTTAAACTATGTGCGTACAATTACGTTATCTCTTTGGAGATCTAAACTAAATCAAATATTAACTATTTAACTCATGGGGTCTGGGCTTAAAGGTACATAGTGACGGGCTATTTCTAGTGTCTGCGGTCAGAGAGTTCCAGGCACTTACAGCGCGATAGTAAAATGATCGTTGCGTGGTAACTGTTCTGCATAGAGGGAGATTTAGATTGTCCCTTTTCCTCGTGTTGTAGTGGTGTGTATCTGATCGCTTGCTGAGTTTACTACTCAAGTACAACGGAGCGAGGTCATTTTGTATAGTTTCGTGCTATCACGGATTAATAGCTGATCATTGATGGAGGGCCACCCTAATTCACGAAGAACAGGCGAGATGTGATCAATTTCAATTAATTTCAATTATTTCAACTTGTAGATTACATACTCTACTCCCGATTAAGCAGTTCTTAGATTAAACTTGGATGATCAGTTGCTCCAGGTTATGGATAGCAAGAAAGTCTTATTAGATATGTCTAAAGCATTTGATAGTATTCGACACGACATCTTTTTATCCAAGCTACAATATCTCGATTTTTCCCAGGGTGCGTTGGATTGGTTTCAGAGTTACCTTTCTAACCTACAACAGTGCGTTCGAATTGGTGACGCAGTTTCTAAAGTACTCCCACTTGAGTTCGGAGTTCCGCAAGGCTCTATTTTAGGTCCGGTTTTGTTTACAATCTATGTTAACGACCTCCTTTCAGTTCCTAAACGTTGTCTATCTGCCTCCTATGTTGATGACTGTAAATTGTATTTGTCCTTTTCACCTGCCGAATTACTCACGTCCATCCTCGCCTTAAACGAAGATCTTACGAGAATATCTCAGTGGTGCTGTAAAAAGTCTCTTTTGATTAATCCGGACAAAACTAAGGTTCTAGCTGTTGGATTACCACAACTTTTAAAGAAACTGTCATCATTCAGTATAACACTTTTTGACAAGGAAATAACACCTGTGCCTGTCGTTAAGGACTTGGGTGTTCTTCTCGACACACGCCTCAGTTATAACCAACATATCACTGAGACTGCCTCGAAATGCCTTTTTAAATTGTACCAAATTAACAGAATCAAGCATCTCCTGGATAGGAAAACACTTTTGTTAGTAATAAATTCATTTGTCTTTAGTAAACTCCAATATTGTTCAACTGTCTGGAGTAATACCAGCAGCAGCAATATTGACAAGTTACAAAAAGTCCAAAACTTTGCTGGACGAATTATTCTGGGACTAAGAAAGTATGACCATATTTCGGATGGGCTGCGATCGTTGAAATGGCTTCCTATTAGAGAGAAACTCATTCTAAATGACGCTACTATGATGCACAAATGTTCTGATCACGTTCTCAAATCCACAATAGACAAACTCGATCATCTGGTGCTTTGGATATACCTTTATGTCGCCTGTCAACAGGGCAGCGCTCCTTTGCTTTCAGAGGAGCAAAACTCTGGAACTCCTTGAATGATAATATTAAGTCATTAAAATGCCCCAGGAATTTTAGGCGTCATCTTGCAAATGTTTTACTAAGTTGATATATTTTTTGTAATTATAATATTATTGTACTTACATTCTTAATTAATTTATATAAATTTGTATTTTTTATTCTATTGAGCTGAAAAGCCTACTTAGGGAGCATCAATAAATGTACATGTATGTATGTATGACATCGACGTAAGGAGTTCTTACACTAAAATCGTGATACATCTTCCCTTTCAGATGTAGTAAATGGAGCTTGGGGTCAGTGGGGTCCTTGGAGTGCATGCTCCGAAACAGAATTCTGCAACAGAGGAGCCCAAGTTCGCACTCGTTTGTGTGACAGTCCCGCCCCTCAAGACGGTGGAGAGCTTTGCCCAGGGACTGGGTCCGAAAGCCAGGAATGTCCAAAAACAAATTGCAAAGGTACGCATTTTTTCTCTCAAAATTTGAAATTTTCCTACGTACGTATCCAGAAATGGTCTATTTTACCAGCTCCAGGGTTCTAAAAAGCCTCCGTGCAGATATACACGGTGTGGTTAAGGACAATTTTTTTGTTTTTTTTCATTTTAATGCTTTTTATAACTATGTCATCTGTCACTTGCAACAAATTCACACACTCCTGGTTGCAGCAAACTGACATTACACGTAGGATCAGCTTTATTGTCTTTTTCTCGGGAAATTTTCCTTTTCTTTCAGAAATCCCAGAAAACTTGGACCCTACAAAACTCGTTGATCCATACTCTTTTATAAGTCTCATGTGCAACTCAACACATGCTGAGCTGATCAGCGATTCACTCAAGAACGAACTAGTCGCAGCTGTATTCGTTAATGTTCCTAAACTCGTTCCTAACTTGATGGGTGGCTACTTCGCGATTAAAAGTGATTCCAAGGACCTGGATGAGTTATGTTTTGAACCTAAAAATATGCTGACCATGGCACAGCTTGCTCAGCTTTATCCCAGTTTTCGATCAGCCAAGAGCCTGCCTTTCTTTACTGTTCCCGGCGACAAAGAACACGTGAAAGGAGTGAAGGTCAATTTAAGGAAAGATAAAGCCTTGAATGGGGGTAAGTCTGCTAGAAGAAATAATTTACCACCCAGTAAACGTCCCTAGGCCTGGGGAAAGAGATTAACCTTATGACATTTCTCGCTTACCTTCTCTTCAAACCATTTAGGAGATATTGATCAGAAATTTCCTGCGTGTCCCGCCTTGAGATTTTGAAAAGTCAAAAGATTGTTTCCACTATATTTGAGTATATTATGGCTCTTAAATGGTCTTGTTAAGCATGAGTTTATCCGTTGCCTAGAAACTCATCATAGCATCATCATCTTCGTCATCTTCATGTCGTCGTAATTATCATATCACGGCGATGGACAAGATGACCCGCTCAATTAATATGCCACCACAAGTACTTGTAGGCCATACCGACGGCAAAGTGAGATTCCAACATGTTCACGAGTTTCACAGGAGGGTCTGAAAATTTTCTCTTTCGCCTGAAATAAGTGAGTAGCATTCAGGTCGACCCTACAGAAAGTCAGGTGGAAGCTTTGAAATTTATTTAGAAACCCCAGCTGATAACCTGGGAAACCAACCTTTCCCAATCAAAGCCTGTTAGAGACAATTGACACAGCCTTTGTCCAAATCCAAACGTTTTTCAAAATCTAAATTGTTTAAATCCTACTATGTATCTTACTGAAGCCTCTGTTTCTCATCTTTTTTAGTTGAATTTCTTCTTGGGTCAGCATCTACCTACGCCCCAACAGACACAGTCTCACTTGAAAAAGCGATGTTTCTATATCAAGAGTCACCAGGCAATGAACGCATTGTGGCGCATGGTTTTAACAAAATCGGCAATGTGCTGTTTGCAGTGTATGCAGTCTCGGCTGGCGAGGGAGGCGAGGTAGCAATCGAAGGCACGAGCAGTCACGTAGTGTCCTCAGGTAGTAACGTGAACAGTCACCATTAATAGAATAAAATATATAAAGGATATTACACGGTGGCGCGAAGATATGAATTTTATTTTCTCGTGGCAAAAACAATATTTACTCACTCGCTGCGCTCGAAAACAAAATTCATATCTTCAAGCCGCCGTGTAATGTTCTTTTTATTATATAGACAAAAAGACATCGATAAAATAATAGACGGAAATTACCGAAATTACGTCATCGATAAACTCAAGTGTGAGATTATGGAAAATAAGCCACTCGGGTCCCGGATATAGTTTTTATGAATTTTGCGAGTGGTATATTTTCCAGTAAAACACTGGCGTCTATATAATAAAATAAAATATAAAACAAATTGATATATTTTATTGAGTCACAGCGAAAGTGCTTATTGACTAGCATGAATCTACCGAAATGGAGATAAACATACCTTCACAGGTAGCGAAAGCCGCTCAGAAAATTTCAAGACTCTAGAACGCAATACGTTGTTATATTCATTTAATATTTGGTGACAGCAGCGTAGAGGTTTTTCTTCTTTTTTTTTCCTCAAATTATGGCAAATGAGATTTAAGTGACAGCAGCCCTCTCTCCCTTCCTTCCTTTCTTGCTTGCTTGCCTCTATTCTTTGTTTGCTTTCTTCTTCCCTTTCTTCGTTCGTTCCTTCCTTCCTCCCTTCTTTCCTTCCTTCTTCCTTCCTTCAGTCCTTCCTTCCTTCTGTCCGTCCTTCCTTGCTTCCTTGCCTCCTTACTTCCTTTCTTCTTTGCTTCCTTTCCTCCTTTCTTCCTTCTTTCCTTCCTTCTTTCCTTCCTTCCTTCCTTCCCTCCTTCCTTCCTTCCCTCCTTCCATCCTTCCGTCCTTCCTAGCTTTCTTCCTTCCTTCCTTCTTTGCTTCCTTCCCTCCTATCTTCCTTCTTTCCTTCCTTCTTTCCTTCCTTCCTTCCACCCTTCCTTCCTTCCTTCCTTCCTTCCCTCCTTGCTTCCGTCCCCCCTTTCTTCTTTGCTTCCTTCCTTCTTACTTCCTTGCTCCCTGACTTCACTGTTCTTCCCTGCTTTCTTCCTTCCTCCTTTCGTTTTTCCTCCTTTTCTTCCTTCCTTCCTTCCTTCCTTCCTTCCTTCCTTGCTTCCGTCCTCCCTTTCTTCTTTGCTTGCTTCCTTCCTTACTTCCTTGCTCCCTGACTTCACTGTTCTTCCCTCCTTTCTTCCTTTCTCCTTTCGTTTTTCCTCCTTGTCTCCCTTCCGTCCTTCCTTCCTTGCTTCCGTCCTCCCTTTCTTCTTTGCTTTCTTCCTTCCTTCCTTCCTTGCTCCCTAAATTCACTGTTTCCGAGATGTCATTATCTTTTCTCTCGTCGTCTAACATCAATTTAGGGGTACAGGCAGCAAGGGGGACTGGACACCATTTTTTGGGTTCTAGCAACTCTGGGATTGTTTTAATTACAAATTTATTTCAGGTAGGATGGTTGTTTCCATAGGCAACCATAAGCCAATCACATATATATACTTTTTCCAAGACGTCATTATCTTTTCCCATACTTTTACTAGTCATAAAAACCATTACACTTTTCTTTTGTATACATAAGAATCTTGTTTTTCCGTCCCAAGCTGAATATTCTTACTAGCCGACGTTTTAGGCTGAGAATATTTTTGACGTATTATTTTGAGACATCACTATTTCATGCACTGTTTACCGACGTCAGCTGAGAACTGTTATTAACATTGAACATTTGGATTTAGTTAGTGCTATTTTTTCGTTTGTTGGCTAGTTTTGCCGTTCAGAGAAAGGAAAAATTTTATCAGTTAAGTTAAAAAGATATAATTGTTCTTTATTAACAGATTTTCAACACACAAAATTAAATCCTTTTCAAAATCTCAGCCTTGGGTCTATTCTTAAAATATTCTTAAAATTTCGAACATTTCAGCCTCGATATTGTTATAAAATATATTCTTATACAAAAAAGAGTGTATACCGTATACCGTCCTCACAATTTCTCTTTTTTTAATTTTAAATTTGTTTTCGTTTAGAGGAAATTGAGGCCGCCTTATCGCCGCATTCAGATGACTACTATATTCGTGTAGCGAGACACATAGATTCTAGGTTTACTTCCCATGTAAAGTCTGTGACAAAACGTGACAAAACGCCAACGGTCCATAGAATTAAAGGAGAAATGATCCATCGTGGTGGAAAGGTCCATAAATCTGTTATGCCAAGAACAATCAGTGCGAACAGGAAGCCACGATATGGACCAACGAGAATATACCAGCGCAACATGATACCTTTCACATCATTTAATCCCGTACAAAGTGACAGTGATAAAATCTCGGATACTGATGTCACAAGAGGGAACAGAAACCCTAGTGTTATGATTACCCGGACCCTCTACGGGGGGACGGTCAATCCGCAAAGGAGTGACTCAGTGGTGGGGAAAGTGGATCAAAAGGTTTTGGATTTGCTAAAGCGCGTGGGACTCGGTCTAGTTACGATATCAGACCTTTCCTTGAATATTAACGCCGACATGAAAGACGTGATTTTCCGAGTGAGTGGAAAAGCAGCGCCTAAAAAGATCGGTGGATGGTTTAATTTTGAGATTGTGCGCAAAAGCATTTTTGCTGTGGCTTTTACTGCGGAACAAGCTGGGTTTGAGGACTTTACTGAAAAGATGTTTAACACAAAACTAGCCTTGTTTAATGCTTTGGAACAAACCACGGTGAGTCATTTCTGAATTTCGATATTTTTAGCTGCAATTATTATATGGCGGAGTCCGCGTGAAGTGTGTCCCATGTTCTGATTGACTACCCAAGAAAGCAAGATGTAGCCAGCTCGCCAGCTTGAAATTTCCCGCGTTGGTCCCGCAAGAGAATTTATGTTTTTAGCCTTATAATAAATCCTTTATTGACCAAGCTTTTTCGGTCAAGATAGCTGGATATTTGCCTCTTTCGTATTTTTGCGTTTTCATTAGCCTTGACTTTGTCTCTCCCCATAAAAATTTCAAGTAATATACCGCCATCTTTTCCGACCGCTTGGCTAGTAAACATCAGTTCTCTGTAATGCGACGTAAAATCAATTAACCGGTATTTGAAAAACTAAAATCAAAGCTGCAGGATTTACATAGAGATGGTCTTAACTTGCGGATCCATCCATTACTCCGAACTCGCAGAAAATGTTTTGCTTCTTCTTTCTTTCAGTTTGGAATTTCTTTCGCACAAAAAGGGTTCAAGGTTACTCCCCAGACAAAATTCACGAAGGAGCCTTTACAATCGCTAATGAAAAAGGAAGTGCCGGATGGTCTGTTCTTTGCAGCGCAGACCAAGTTCGCGGCGAATTGTGGGAATGAAACCGTTTGCAAGTTTGGAAAGATTCTTATGGGGAAGAATTCGTGGTTGAAATTTCAAGGTGGAATTAACACGGCCGGTGTCAAAGTGGCAGCAGGAGTTTATGGCATTCCTATAAAAGGAGATTTAAAGTTTAACAAAGTTGAACTGTTCTTGGAGGTAAAAACGTTCCTGATGTAGTGGACCCATAACAATGACGAAGGCGATATTTATTAAGCAATTCTTAAAATAAAATTGGAAAGAGGACCCTAACTACTTACAGGTTCTACTTCAGGCAATAGATGACATTATTATACACTGTACTCACTATCTGTCTTTTCATTGGCTAAGAGCCTTCAGCTTATTTTTGAAATCAGCGCAACCTTCAGATTCGTTCACCAGGCCGATCAAACTCAACCTACAACCTACAGATTAGTTAGTTGTCTGCAAACAGATAACTGACTAATCTGTAGGTTGCGCGCGCAATGCATGATTTCCTATAACAATATCAATTCAGGTTCCTTGCGAGCGTGTGTTTGTTATTATTTTCTTCAAAACAAATTTATAATAAATTCGGTTTTTTGTGATATCCTAAATAATCAAGGTGTCGGTAAGTTTTATCAGCCTTTTCCGGATATCACAAAAACCTCATCCACTAATTGTTTAGTGTCTCTGAATTTAAATTTAAAAGGTCAGTAGCTTTCCGTTTCCACTTCCTGTTTTCCTTTTCATATTCAAAAATAAACTTTTATAGGACTATGCCGAGTTAAAAACAAAATTAAAGGAAGCATACAACAGCGTTACCGTCGTAACTGTCATTCTCTAAAATGTCTGTCGTTCTTAACTAGAAATCAACGTACGTGACGTAGATCAATGCGACGTTGTTCGGTGGTAGGTAACAAAAAAGTTTGCAGTTATAGCTATCGTTTTATTCATGCAGGTTAAATATGGCAGTGCTTCTGCAGTTCCTAATCTTGGGTTCGCGGTGGAGTTAGACGTACCTGTTAAAGGAGAGGTGAATGAAAAAGAGGAGGAAGTTCCAAGCACGTCTCTTCAGCTTGGAGGCAAACTATTCGTTACTGGCGGAGCCGAGATAGGCACAACATTATATATGAATGGAATGTGGAAAAAGGCATTTGGTTTAAAATATCTTAGTATTGGAAACATACAAATTGGGTGAGGACCTGACTATCGCTGTTTTTGTTTATTCCATAAAACTTTTAAATGCCATCCCTCCCACACTTCAGAAGACATACGAAAATCTCAGGCAGGTTTGTGGTTGTAAAAGGATAGACTGCCTGATTATATCATGGGCTATAGGAATCATGGGTTTCGACTAAATAAAGGTTATTTTCGAGTTCTGAATCAAAACAAAGCGTGTTTCCAGGAGTTTCTACAATTAAAGAAAGATACGGGCAGAATTGACCAGAAATGACAAAAGACTAGTACAATCATAATTTAACTTTATGGCACAAACATTTAGCCTTAGCTTTACTTAGTCGAAACTCATATTTCCTATAGCCCATGATTATAAAATACTACTAAGCCTGACGTAAGCATGTTTCGTCCCTGCCAAATGACTCATCAAGGCGGGCAAAAGAGATTTTTTGTCGAAAGGTGGTATCGAGGTTCAGTCATCATTACTAGGCAAAATACATACTAAATTTGTCACTATTTTGAAATAAGGTGATTGTCCTAACACAAATTTACTAAATTCACAAATCACTTATTAGCGCAGGAAAATTAAAAGCGCCCGCGAAAATAATCGTAACGTGTTTTGTTTAGGAAATTTTGATTTTCTAACTTCTCATTATTAGAACACAGTGGGAAATTTTAATAGCCGGTCTCATAGCGTAGCAATCAAATCCCAAATTGACTTGGGACACATATATAAATTAACTGAGAACGCGCAGGCCTTAGAGTGCGAAACTTATATACTTCTCCATTTCTTAGGTTCACAGTAACATTAGCTGCTGGTGTTCCCACTGAATTCACGTTTAACGGCCGCTTAGAGATTGGACACGACTGTGGGGCGGACGACTTTAAAGTTGAGGGTCGGTGTTTTGCGGGAGAAGCCTTAGTAGGAATAAGCGCTAATCCTGCTAAGCAGTATGTCTATGGCGAGCTTTCACCAGTAACGATAGGAAAAATATTGCGCATGCTCGGCTCTAAACTTCAGTTACCCCCAGCTGTGGAGCAGAGTGGATTTCCGAAAGGACTGACTGTAAGTACATGAAAATGTCACCATGCAAAAAGGTTTTTCTCCTGAACAGCTACATTGGCAAGACCGCAAGGTCTCTTTGTACCCGGATAAAAGAACCTTGAAACTTCTGCCGTTTTCTATCACTGCCGAGTACTAACCAGTCACAACAACAACCCACACAATCTACGATCCAATGAAAACGCTATCAGGTGCCACGCAGGGAGGCCATTGTTATCAAATAAAGAAAATCCTCTCTGAATATGGATAAGGGACTGGACTACCGGTAATTTACAATCCTCTTCCGGGGATACGCAACAACTTTTCTGTTACGCAACCTTACAGTACTTGGCTGATGAAGTTCGAGCGACTCGGACGAAGTATTCGTTTTTTGCCGGTCCCAAACTTATTTTCCCTGAGTCTTGGAATTTTCTATACTAAATATAAAGAGAATGGTTAAAGAACCTTTCACTATAATCCCATTTAAGCCTCACACTCAATTCCGTGCAGGAAGGGAATAAGGAGTAAATTGAAATACTATCGTGGAAAGTTGTTGCCCAACAGTATATACTTTATCTCTGCCTTATGGATGGAAAATTTTGACAAAATAAGTGACTGGCGGCATTGCCTCTTAATACTCTTTAATGTTTCCGATAAAAATACAGCTCTCCCTACAAGCGTTTTTATTATTATTATTATTATTTATTTTTCTTTCTTTCTTTCTTTTTTGTTTTTTTTGTTTTTCAGTTATAAGTCTAGAAACAATAAAGAAGTTTGTTCAAAATAAAATTAAAAAAATTCCATAGTTCAGCTAAAAGAGAAAATGTAGTAACATGCATTATAGATAAGGAATTCAGAAAACTATATCTAAACTATGTTTTCTGCCGTCAGTATGCTCAATCACATGCTCAACATGTCATTTTTGCTATCAACAGATTTCTGCGGCTTGGGCCAATCAAAAAGTCCCTTATGCTGGTGCAACAAAAGACATCAAGAAAGGCGTGTATATTAAGGGTACCATCAACATCCTAGGATTTGCACCTTCAGTGGAAATTCTACTGAGTGACGAGGTAAGGACCGGCTGAAAGAATGCACAATGTCATGACAAAGTGCAAAAAAATTAATAAATAAGAATAAAAGAGGAGGAAAACCAAGTTAAGCCTTCAGTTGCGTCCATTTTGATATCAATAATTCTTTCCTTGATTTCTTTAGTTGTCATTAAATAATATGTAAAATAGTGTGTAAACATTGTGTAAAACCCTGCTGAGAGGGATAGAATCGAGATTTATTTTTTAAGTGAATTGTTATTGTTGCTCATGCAAAAAAAGTGAAAAGAGGACATTTTGTCGGGAAAGAGGTAACAACTATCACCATTTCGATTAGTGAACTTGGACGAAGAAATAGCTTGATTACCCGAAGAATTAAAATCTATATTGTAAAGGTAAGGTCGTTACCTTACGACGCAAACGCAGATGACACCACATGTATGACCTCACAAATACCGGCCAGACTTTCTTCTACCGAACTATGGTGAGAGTTGTGGAGAGAAAGGCCATACGTGCACTATAGTCTCAACGGGATAATATTATGTTTTACAGGTATTTGTGGTTTCATGCATATATACATAGCCTCCTTTGCAGGATGCTTTAGGCTGTGCACTTAAGGACATAGACAGCACGAACTGGGCATGGGACTAGTGAGGGTGGAAATTTCTTACCTATCATATCCATAAAGATAGCGGCCTTCGAGCAAGGCTAGTTTACTGGAGGTACTGTCAAAAGCATTCATTGACTTTCTCATGAACTTACCTATTGATTCCTTTTTTTATGATGTTCCAGAAAATACACTTTGATCTGGAGCTAGACCCTGTCAAGCTACTGGGAGGTGTAGAAGTGTTTCGGTCATTGACGGACAAGAAAAAGGGTCCCAAGTTTTACCTTCATGCCAAAAGAAACCCTCTTGAAGCGGAAGTAAGAAAACTTTGGCATGCTAAAACTTAATATGCTTTGGGAATGTCTTAACCTCAGTGAACGTCTGGCAGTGAAGTGCAACATATTTTGCCTTTCATCTTTATATTACATGGCTTTAACGATAGTAGACGACTTAGACGTCTGAAGTGAGTCAAGGAGACGTCTTTAGTTCCAGTCGCTTAAATAATCTAACGTTTGATGCGTACTGGACGATAATGATTTCTTTGACTTCCCCTAGAATAAATAAAGTCGTTTATCGATGTTGCAGGGGAAAATATATTCAGGAAAAGCAATTAAACTACAGAGTCTGGAATAGGGCCGTCCTGATCCTGTAAGCGCGCTCCTTTGCACGACAGTTGCGCTTCCCGAACTTCTGTAATAGCTATCCCAAATGCCGTTTCCCTTCCACATACCGATTTTGGCGAATCCCGCTTCCCGGCTAGCGGTCAAATCCCATACACCGTCAAGAAATGTTGCGTTTTCCCGCATTCCGCACTAGATTTCGGTCAAATCCCGGATTCCTAGAATACACTTGCAGGGAACCGTTTCTATAAAGTCTCGGTCATCAAATATTCAAATCAAAATTTAAAGACCATGAGCGTTGGTTCTAGCGAACGAACCCGTCCATTTTGTTTTGTTAACTGATAGTTTTATCATGTTATTTTAAAAACTATTGAAACCGCTATCTTGAATGTAAACAGCAACACGGGACTTATGAGAAATGGGCCCCGGTCCCTGAAACCACGCCTTTAAATCTAATTACCTTTGTTGCTAGATATTCATCCAAGGAGCTGCAAACATCTTTGGGTTTGAGACTGGAATCAGCTTCAAGCTGACAAACGAACGTATAGAAACCGATCTAACTCTCAACCTGTTCAACGTTTTTAAAGCACAAGTATGGATCTCAGCGGGCTACGGAAACCCGTTTGCCGAGACAGGATTCCAAGCCAAGTTTATCATCGAAACTGGCTTTGAAGAACTATCAAACAAGACTGCGCAGCTGCTCATTAATGGCCTTCAAGCAGCAAGAAAAGCTTTGGAAAGAGCAAGGGCCACAGTAAAAGACGCCAAGGTAGCCTGCGAAAGGAACGCTAACAACGTGTGCGATATCTGTGAGAAAATTGCCTGTGACCAAATCTCAGAGGAATGTAAACGTGCCATGGATGATTTTAAACATTTCATCGGTAAAAAAGTGGACAAGTTTGGTAAGTGCAGCTTTTGGCTAATCCGCGACTACCATCTACTTTCATTCTACACCTGTAATACTATGATTATATACTGCATTCTATTGTAGGAAGAAAAATACGAAGTATTGGAGATAAATTCAAAACAGGCTTTACAGAGCAAAGAACCAAATGCTACATGGATTTGTTGGTAACCGGAATGAACTGTCACCATGGTAACAAGTACTCCAACTTTACAAATAGTTGTGACAGCCATCATCATAGAAACGGCTCTTCATTACGGACGGTTAGACGCAAGAGATTTGTTGGTAAACTATTGTGCGAGAAACTGGCAGAGAAGGCTTGTACAATAACTGCTGACTTGTGTAAAGGTAAGGTCTGCTCCACCCATCTTAGCCCGGATAGCAAGCGTTTCCGCGCGAGTTCGTCGAGAAAGTTGGGACGAGAGCAAAAAAAAAAAAAGCAATGACGGGGGAGGGGGAGGGGAGAGAAGGTCTGCTCCACTCATCTATACCCCATTGACTCCACCTTTAAAATACAGTTAGATAGTAATTAGTCAGACATGGGACTTAAAAAAAAAACTGAATGATTGAGAGTGACACCATTTTTTATGTAAATCTGGGTTTGTGTGTGAGTCATCGTTTGCTACGTTGCAAGCTGTTGTAAAATCATCAGAGGTTATGCGCTTTTGTTAGCACCTGCGTAACCTGAGAACACAGCCAAAATTTCGCGATGCCACCGCTGGTTTCCCGGCGAAATGACGTCTGAGAATAGGACTTTACGACACGACGGTGGATTGCAGGGAAAACGTCGCTTAAAAACAAATAATTTACGTCCTTCCAGTCTTTATCGCGATTACTCCCACCCATTTACTTCATAAAAAGTAGGCGAACTTTCCTGGAGTTGAATTCCTAGGATCAAGTTCAGAAAAGAGAAATAAAATTTCGTCATGCCTAGTTTACGTCCTCCATAAAATGTAAAATTAGGCAACTTCACTTCGTAGTCGTGCAAAAATGTCAAAGAAATGTACAAAAAAAGTGTTGTTGTTTTGCCTTCTAAACCTATTGTTTATTGTTATCGTTGCCATCGCGTCGTCGGATTGTAAAGTCCCCATTTAAATATCGAAGACGCGTGTTTTCAACTATCTGGGTATTTCTTCTGATTGGTTGAAACCTTGCTTTATCCAATCAGAAGCACTACCTAGATCTTACGTTTTGTACCACCCGATACATGGTAAAACGAGACCTGATGGACGTAAAATTGTATTCCACGAATATGCTGCTAAAGCTCATCAATCCAGAAAGTCTCTACTTCCTCACGAAATTCGTACTTTGGCACAGGACTGCAAAGCTTGGAGGTGCATGGAGGTCGGCTGTTGGCACCACTGGGAATCGCATTGAGTGCCTCCGCCGCGCAGCGAGAGTATGAAAATTCTGCGTTCTGCGTGCTCAGACGTCATTTGAAGGGGAAAGCAGCGGTGACCGTCACGAAATATTGAATGTTTTATTCAGTCTAGCACCTGCGTAGCGTAGCGACCGTTTGAGAGAAAACTGCATGGGTGCAAGAAAGAACAGAGCGCGCGAAGGAAGACACGAAAAAGAGTGATAGTTCCCTCTCCCCTCGCGTTTTTCCCTCACTTGTCCTGTTATTTCTTGCGCCAGTACTGCTTCCAAGTGCCTGCTAAGCTTTAGTTGCTCTTGTTGTCAATTACCTATTAACAAAATCTTTTAAAAAATATAAATCTCGATCGAGTTGAAAAACCTACCGCCATTAAACAAATGCCATTAATAGCTAAACTGCGCGTTCCGTTATTTGTTGTAGCCGAAACGTCATCAGCATCTCACCTGAGCGTCTCTTGGTTAATTTTCTCCTAGGTTCTTGTAACGTGGTCGGTCACATCACTAAAGGAATGTGCAAGACTCTAGACTTGGCCCACCACAGCCTTTACCTACTAGAAAAGAGCACTTACTGGGCCGAGAGAGCAGTGTTAGCTGCAGCTAAAAACATCCTAATAATTCACAAGTTGTCATTCGAGACCCACATTACGGCCTCACCTATAGACTCCTCGGTGGTTCTCGGAGCGGACATTACTATATTTGGCTCCAGAGGCCAGTTTAAGTTGGATTTCAACTTGGCAGATCCTCTAAAAAATGTCCATAAACTGGCGGATACGGCTCTTGTATTTTTTAAGAAATTATTTTCACCGCGGTTCTCTAAGACGATCTATGATGAGCCAAGTGAAGAAGCCGACTACGAAGTTTCAGGTCTGTGGAACTGTGTACCTCGCTTAATGATGTTTTGATGTCTTAAATGATTTATCTGGCTCTAGCTGTCTGCCTGAATCCAGACTTTTGCATCCAGGGTTTTTATTGAACTGTTTGTCTTTCCAATCGATGGACTGTCGCATCGAGTTCTGGCTTGACATAAGTCTCTCTGACTGACTGACTGACTGACTGACTGACTGACTGACTAGCGGACTGGTTTACAGTGGACTAATTGGCTGACTGGCTGACCAATTCCCTGTCGCACTGACGTTTACCTTTACTATGCCTTTCTGCCGATCAAATAGAATGAAAGTTTCCTAGATCAGGCAAACTTATATCTCATCTGCTATTCGTATCAATTCCAACTTCACAGAGTAGCTCATTTTGTCAAGTTTCTTATACAAACTTATGTGCCAATCTCTTGCTTAGGTGAATTCAGAATTCAGCAGAACAGCACTAAGGATTGTTTATCTGTCCCACCTGGCTCGAAAGCTGGTTCTCCTGTTATACTTGGGTCATGTGATGGACAAGTGTCAGAATGGATTTTCACATTGACAGGGGCACTTATGGTAAGGCCTTTCGTTTAATCACCAAAATATTATGTCATGATATTAATTAATATCAAACTCTTCTGAATCACCCTTGAGATAGATGCTATTTTAGAAATCATAAACTGCTTTGTCAGTGTGTATGAAAATCTTTAATGCCCTCCATTGCCCTGCAGATGAATCATTCAATCAATTAGCTGTTTACGTGTTTTGTTGAACTTAATATAAAAACCTTTACGAACTTTGATCTTAACGGATGTAAACCGGCGCAAGATCTGAGCACTAAGCGGCCAAACGAAAATTCCAAGATATATTCATTTTTCAATTCTTGATTCGTACCCCATGTAGCTCACTATTTCATGACGGAATAGCTTTCTTTCTCAATTTTCTTAACTAATTTTGACTTCAAATTTATCAGAATATAGACTCGGGTCTTTGTGTTGCAATGGGCAGAGAGCAAGACCAAGATCTATTGACCCAGGAAGTTTGCGATGTTACATCCGAAGAACAGAAGTTTACTTGCCAAGGAGACAAGATAGCGCCTGTAAAGAGCACTGGGTTATATGTTACAGGATCTGGTAAATACTGCAAATTCAACATTACTAAGAGATGAGATATCAATTATTGTTCTTCGCTCTGTAGGCTTCAATACTAAGTTCGCAAATTTCCCTCCACCACCACCAAAATGTACCAAATAATATCATGGTCATTATCAGTATCAGCATCACCAACAGCACCAGCATCAGGATCAGGCTAAAGAATTATGCAGATCCGTCGAGAAGGCTGTTATTGGCAGAGGTGGATAGCACCCTCAGTACCCTCCGAGATTTGCATAACTCTTCAGATCATACGAAAGCCGAATCCAATAGTTGTTTCATTACTCATTTAAAATTATTCATGCTTTAAAAAGTACATGCTTCCCAATGTCGATGTAAGTAATTGCCGTCTTTATTTGTCTGTTCCTCGGCAAATTGAGGATATAAAGGGATGTTTAGTCTAGCGGATATTCTTCAAATAGCTCAGTGGCGGATCCAGGGAAGGCCCCCCCCCCCCCCCCTCCCTTATCTCAGGGTCTGGACGACCGAGCCTTCTCTTATCTAAAGGTCTGGTTCCCTGCAGCAATTGTCAGACATTGAGTTGCGTGCTTTTTTGGCTGTTCTTGCTGTTTCAGGGAGAAGATTTGGCTATTTCGTCCTCGCAAAATGTACGAAGTTTTCTGTGATTTTCGTCCGCTGTACCAAAAAACTGAGCTAACGCAACTGAGTCTCGGTCGAGGCCCCTTTCTTCTGGCGATAGAATGTACTGTTGACGTCATTTAACCGGATATCTCAAACGTCCAAACTTGATCAATGCTAGCTTGTTATGAAGAATTAGCGGGGAGATTCAAGCCAATCAAAAATGGAGAAATATCTTAATTGAATTGTTTTTTTTTCTGTTAAAAATTTTCAGCCGGTGAAACAGGAATCGGTGAAGTCCAGGCGATGTTACTGAAGCACAACAACGACACACAAGACGAGCAGCAATGGGTTCTGCACGGTGATCCAAGAGCCCTCTCAGTTTGTGACAAGTTTGTTCCTGGTAGGTCCGGGGCGGCGCCGTTTATCTTACATTAGTTCTCGACGTCAAATTCACCGCATATTTTTACCTGGAAAGCCTCGTTTCAAATAGACTGGTTACTCGTAAGATACGCTTTTTTCGTTTACGGATAAGGGTAAATTACCCGTCAGTACCCAAAGCCGTAATTAATAAAATAAATATGGGTAGAACGGGGATGATATTACAGCTATGCCACAGCTGGAAAATCATGATTTCCCTTCATATACCTACCTGGCAAGCAAAGTTGTTCGCCTACCTGTACCCATAGAGAAAAACGATCAGTACCTGAAAATCTTTAAATCATTTAGTGTTCTGTTGTGGCTCCAGCAGCCATAAGCAATGTTATTTTATTTGCACTAGGAATAACCTTGTTTCTATGACGTTGTTTTTTCGGCCCAAAGTTACAAACGGGAACAAAAACAAACACTAAGACAACAACACAGATGGCCAAAACGAAGTCCCAAAGAAGAATAAAAAAAGAGGAAGAAGCAATTTAGAGAATTTTTAACTGGAATCTATGTTCGTTTTCACCTCGGTAATACAACGTTTTATAGCCCTCAAGTGATCAGCGTCACCTTTGATATACTGGGCCGGTTTTCACTGGGCCTTTGTCACTAATACTTTGATTTGTTATTGTTAAATATATTTTAGTTTCAGCTGTGTTAGAACAGTATAAATGCAGGTAAGCCATGCATTCATTGTTCCTGTTGCAGACGTTGCTTTCAACAAGCCTGCCCTTCAGTCTAGCCTTCTGGTCGTGGATGAGCTTGAAGGTGCTAAGGACGAGAAAGGGAACGCTGTGTTAATACCTGGCGTAGGTCCAGGGCTGGCAGTGGATGGGAACATGTCTAGTATACCCTCTATGGGCTCCTGCTCTATGACGACCCTTGAAGTTGACCCCTGGTGGAGAGTAGACTTACAGCGGGAGCATATCGTGACAGATGTCAATGTCGTTAGTTCGTCTGGTTAGTGTACAATTATTTTGCACTGGTTACAAGCAGTCATTTTTGAAAACAAATAAGACAAACAAATTGCGAATAACAAACCCATCTACTTGTTTGTTTTGTCTGTTTTATTTTCGTAAGTACAATGGTGACCATAGTGCTATAAATCGTCTCTAAGACATTGCCTTCGATTATCAGCCGCTGCTTGGAAAAAGCGCCCTGCTCCTCGCCCAAAATCACGACAGGGCTCCATCTGTGGAAAAATTAGACCTAACAATCAGATACAGTGGAACCTCTATTCAAGGGACACCCTCGGGGCCAAGGAAAGTGTCCCCTGAATAGAGGTGTCTCCTGAAGGGAGGTTGGACTGGGGTTTGTTCATAATAATTAACCTACAAATAAAATATATATATTTTTTCATTCTGCCTCGGAGTCTGTTGCAGTCAATACCGTAAAATTCCGATAAAAAGCCCCCCCCCCCCCCAACCCCAAACTCGTAACGCAAAAGACCCTCTGTTAAATCGCCCCTCCAAATATAAGCCCCCCACCCCCCCTCCTCGGGAGGAGGGGGCTTGCACTTGGAAACTGTTCTCATATACAAAGTAAAACAAAGCAAAAACGGTAACTTTCCTTCCAACTATAAGGCTAGCCCAATCGGTTTTGAAACGCAAATTTCCCTCCTTAGATAAGCCCCTCCGAATATAAGCCCCCTTTAAAAATAAGTTCCTCAAAAAGGGCCTTTAAAAGACATAAGCCCCGGGGCTTATTTTCGGAATTTTACGGTATTTCAAGCTGATATATAATACACCAAAAAATCATGATTAACTCATCTCTGCAAAATTCTGTGTTGAGATCCCACAATTTAAGTGAGATAGTTTATGATTTGAAAGCTATCGTCATTGTGACTAGCCCACTGAAAGTTATCAACGTTTTATGTGGCCAGTCACTTTTTGAGTGCTAATAGTTCCCTTAAGTGAAGGTTAAAGGCGGGTTTCGGGACCCAGAAAGAGTGTTCCTTTCCCCTGAATACAGGAGTTTTTTTAACAAAGAGGTAACAGATAAAGATTATGTGGACGTTTTTCCGGAACCAAATTTATGTCCCCCGAATAGAGGTGTCCCAAAGGGAAGGTTCCACTGTAAATATTTAAATTAATGAAGAATAAGTGCAATGATATATGGATAAACATAGATAGAGGTCGATGAAAACAGTAAGTTTAGACATTTCTTTTTGTCTATCAACATGTTGGCTCGATGTTGCCAGGTCCCTAAGCCCTATTTCTCGCGGCTTATTTGTTGTGGGCCACGAGGTCCAAGCAAACTTTATGAAGGCCTGAAGAAAAGGACTGACAAAGAAGAGAACGTTCCATGCTTCGGTGATGCAAACTATATTTAGAATGTACGATTGTAAATAAATAATTCACTGGGCAACACTTTTTTTTACTCGCAGGTCCTCAGTCTAGTCCTCTGTCTAATTTTGAAATTCGCGTCGGTATCCTGACAGACCACAAACAAAACCCAATGTGCGGTGACCGAGTGAGACAGCTTGCTGCTGGTGAGGTCTGGACACAAGAATGTAAACCGCCAATCGCTGGACGTCACGTGTCTGTTAGTATGGTGGGTAAAGGATATCTGGCTATATGTGAGGTGGCAGTCTTTGCCAGACTGGGTAAGTAAGCACACAATTAACAATGCTATATGCTGAATACGGGTCTCAAACATATGCAACCTCATCCACAAGGCTTAATTTTCCTTTCATATTTTCCAACGGAAAAGCCCTAGGGACAAGCAAGGTTGAATCATAAAGGTCGCGGAAAGCAGCCTCTTTACGAAGCTGAATTTGTAACTGGTCCAGGGGGGTTATTTGGGTTAATTTTTGCTAGGTATTTGCCGCAATAAATAAATGCAATTTACAATTATAACCCTCTTTAGCTTGTATGTTTTCTAATTCAGTCCACGTGATTTTAAACCCTATAGAACTGCTTCTCTGCCTTTCAAAGTTAGCGAAAAGCAAATTCTCTTGAAAGCATCATTCTAATTGTCCTTTTCTCTTTTTGCAGATAATCATGGGAAATGCAGCTCCGAGCTACACAGAAAAAGAGATGAGATTACCAACATGTCACCAGAAGACATAATGAAAATAATTGAGCCAAACTTGCGGGACACCGCGAGAAGTCACTTGTGAACGGCACGCGAGGGTGGACGCACGCTACTCAGTCGAGCGTTTTCTCGCAGGCTACCGAAAGGGCTCTTGAACTGATTACACGGAAGATATTCCTTACAGTAACAGTCTTTTGAAACGACCTGAAGAGTAGAGTCCGTCCCAGGATAATTTGAACAAACGTTTTATACTTTAAATGAAGGTTTTATTTCTATAGGTCATCTACATCTGTAAGCAATGAGATAAGTTTATTTAATATATCATTTTCTACCATAATGTAGTCTACTCTAATCTGCTGTACTCTCTACTAATAAAACTTTTCAGTATTGTTCACATGCTACCAGAGGCCCTAGCAGCCGAAAAGAAATAAAACCGTCAAATAATATAAATACACTAAAGTCCAATAATCCAAATTTCTAAGAAATATGTACACAAAATCTTGTTTCACTGGGTAAAATTCGATCAGACACTGGACCGAATTGCCCCTTGAAGAACACAACCATCAAGCTGTTTTTTAACCCTTTAAGTTCCAATATCCAGATACCAATTCTCCAAACTGATCTCCATACATTTCCTACAAGAATTCCTTGAGAGAATTGATTGTGACAAAAGATCAATGCACTTTCCCTTTAGTGATCATTTCAAGAATTCTCATAACCTTTTGATCATGTATGGATATTGTTAGTAGAAAATTGATGTTGGTCACTCTTGGGACCCAAAGGGTTACATGTTCTTAGAGAAGAAACGAAAGTTGTTCCGATGTCAAGAGAACAAAGGTGTTCATGCACTTGAGCGCTGTAAATCTCCGACAATCAAAGCTGTGAGCCCGAAAGCTTCCAACTAGGAAGTCTTGGGCACCGCCCACGGGAAGAGTTATTAGCTCAAAAGCTCAATGGGTGTCGCAAAAACCAGTTTTAATATTCTTATGATCATGACCTAACCAATGATATTGCAAGGATAATTTTAGTGTCGAGTACTGACAGTGATACAGATGGGACATTATCCAGTATAACAGCAATTTGATGCCTGCGCACAGACCTTTCCTATTATACTCAAAGAAACAAGAAGTGCAGGCTACAGTGAGTTTTTAGTCATCAATATCGGGAAAAGCTCCTCATACAATCTTTTGTCTGAATACAGCTCAGCCTTTGCTAAATGTAGAAGAGCCCAGCTCCTTTAAAAACTTCTTACGTGATTCACCTCTTACATTATGCCTGTACCAGGCTATTACCAGATTACAGTATGTATCTACATCAAGCTAACAAATTAAGACCACACTACACACTTGCAGATCCTAATGACGTAGTTAACACTACAGGGCTGTTTTTCTTGTAACTCTCAGCCAACTCCTTTGATCGCTGACAACATTGCCTGTGCAAATGTCCTCAATAGTGAGATACCATAATCGTAGTGTATTTCAGTCACATGTCTGCAATTTATTCATGTCAGGGATGTTGCTTCTGTCAGTGACTGTCAACTCTATTTTAGGGCGCTTTCCATTTGTCAGAACTGACTGGCCAGGACATTCCCCTCGTAATGAGAATTTTACTTTTACTCAAAGCTATCCAGCCAGATCAGTAAAATCCTGAATAGTACGCACGAAGGAAATCCTTTCTCATCAAAATCTCTTTGAAAAAGCCTATTTCATTTTCAGAATGACCGGTCCAGCCATGGTCTGGCCGGCCAGTCCTGACTTTTGGAAAGCGTTCTAAGATGGACACCTTTAGGACCAGCACTAAATGTATGTCTTAGAGAGATGTCTGTCTCTTAGAGTCAACTAAAAGGAGTAAAGAAAGGCAGGGACCACCTCTAGTCTGTCTTGTAGAGGTGTCCTTTAAAAGTGTGTTGACTCTATTGTTGTGGTGTCAACAACAGCGTGGTGTCCGCAAAATGAGAGTGCACTGTTTTGAGAGTCGACAAAACTAGGGAGGTTTACTTCAGTCTAGTGTTTGTAATAAATTTATTTTTGCTGGGGATGTAGCTTTTGTCCGTGTTGTGTCTGAGGTGTCTGTAATAGTGATATGTCAATGAAAGCCTTGAAATACATAATATAGCTGTATTGCTATCAAAAAGTGTCCAAAATGTAACAAAAACATCTAATTTTCAAATTAAAAAAATGCCGAGGAAAAGCGAACAAAGACTTATTGAAGTACATCGTTTTTATGACTAAACACAAACTTGGAATTTTAGATACTATCAAATTTTTCACCAAGGTTTCGTTTTTCACTTTTCACTGTTGAAAAAAGTTTCAAGCTTCCCTTTTAGGTTGGCATACAGGGAACATGAACCAGTATGTTATGAACCAGCTTATGATGTTCCTATTAAGGTTTCACCACAAGTTTACCCTGGATGCCAGAGGTCTTCTCACTCACTAGCAGCGAGAAGCATAAGGAGCAAAGTGCTCGTCAGTGAGTGTTTTATTCCCCTTGCCACTCAATTATATCACCCTCAAGGAGAAACCAACACTTCCACCACCTTGGACGCCAGAGTTCTTCTCAATCACCAGTGGCAAGAAGCATAAGGGGTGAAGTGCTTGTCAGTGAGAGTTTTCTTTGCCTTGCCTCTCAATTCTATCGCCCCCAAGGAGAAAGCAACACTTCCAGCACCCTGGGTATTAAAAATTTTTGTTTCTTTTTTTTAAATGCCTTTTACAGTGTATCACTTCACTTGTGCCCAGTCTCTTCTCTATCAATAATCCAAATAAATAACAATAAAGACTGGGAACAAGTTAAGTGACAAAACGCATTACATGTATGTGATAATATGTGTCCCACTTCAGGTATGTACATAGTATAACCATTTTGAATGATAAACTTGGATCTTTAACATCTCAAGGGAAATGTAATGGTTGCTGCATCTAAAAGAAATCCAAATAAAGAGTTGTAGTGAGAAGCAGATTAAGATAAACTCCTTAAAACATTTAATATAAGAAATCAAGGTTGTTGCCATTTTGATCAGAAAATATGAAAATCTACAGATAAGAAAATAATTTTAATAGTAAGGACAAATATTTGAAAGCTGTGGAATGGACCCTTTTTTTTTTCAACTTCTGATAGGGACCAGTTGGGGAATATCCATCCACACTGAGAATTAGTAAACTTGCTAGGTTTGAAAGTGATACTTAATACTTAAAGAAAACGAAGGTAATATCACAAAGTCACAAAATTACGTTTGTATGGTGGCGGGCACAAACTTGCTCTCCTTCCTCACAAAGCAAACACATGAAAAATTTCACCAATTTGTAGAACTATATCTTCGTTAGTTTTCAGCAAATCACCCTCAAACTGTGGTGGCAACTTCATGTCAAAAGTCAAAAGAACTGTGGAAGAGTCTACTGCAAACCTTTAAGGGGTACTATTTTTTACTTCAAGAAATGAACAAACACATACTGTAGTTTGATATGGTCCAGTGCTGTAAATTGTTGTAGGAGGTTGTTCTGTGCCAATCATTGAAGGGTGAAGGTGAGCTGCTGAGACAAAGTAGAAACAACCCATTACAATGAATAGACATTCTTTGGAAGTATTGATAGGCAGGAATGAAGCCCCCATTAAGTAGATTTGACACTTGTCCCCAGGCAAGACTTGGTACATTTGAAAGCAAGAAGGTTGAGGGTATGGGCTTGATCCTGAAGAGCTAAAGGGAAAATAGGAGACTAAACAGTCTAATGAAGTGTGTGATTCAGGGAGAGTTTTAGCCCACGATCAAGCTCTCAATTTGGGAAATTCACAAGAAGTCATAAATGGAGAGCTTGCTTGTAGACTAGGACAGACAGTGAAAGAAATGATCAACTGTTACAGGAGTACAAGCTGCTTATTAAGTGACAGACTTGTATTTTTAACCATGAAGAAAGGTTACAGAAAAGTGTACTGTCTGTGCAAACAAAAGGGCTTGGTGCTAATACAGTGTATATCTCTTCATCTTGTATTGTTCCCTGACCTTTCTCTAAGGAACACTTTAGGCCCCTACCCCTTGGAATTTCTACACTTTTCTTAAGGGGGGGGGGGATGTAAGGTATGGATACTCCCTGGAGATTGCTGATTATTTTCCATACTGTTTATTGATCAATAAGAACAACAAAAGCAAACCAAACAAACAAAACAACAAGATGTCTTGGCCTTCTTAGACTTTGCCATCAGCCACTAATCATGCATGAATGATCCCTTTTCATGGCTTGTACATTGTAAAAAAATGTTGTTCAAATCTATAATATTAATTTGCTGCCATTTACCAACTACTTCTGTTAGCCTTGCCTAATACAACTATACACTCAAGGGGACTGTCTTACCAGTTGCAACCTGGAATTGATGGACAGCATGTTCATCATCCTCCATTTCTGCTGCTCTGTCCTCTGCCACAATAGCTGACTTCTCTCCTTTGATTGACTATTTGATGTCAATAAATAAAATCAATTGCATGATTAAATTTATGATGATAATAATAATAATAATAATAATAATAATAATAATAATAATAATAATAACAACAACAACAATAATAATAATGATAATAATGTTGGTTTTTAAGGGAAAAACCCTGCACCAATGTAAAGAAAAAGAAAAATTCCCTCAAATAAGCACCCATATCACCCATGCTCTAACTAATATTGTGTTATCCACTGAATAAGCACTAATGTCAAACAAGCGCCCCTCTCGAACAAGCAACCCCCAGTCCCCCATCACTTTCTTTAATAATAGGGATACTAGCAAAACTTGTTTCTCTTACCACTTTATTTATAACCCTTAAGAGCAAATAATAATTATAAAACTGACTTTCTTTGAACCCTGAATTTGAAAGTTTTTGTCTCCTTTCACTTTGACCACTTCTAGGTGTGAGAAGATTAAAACCGTAATCATTTTACAGAGAGTGTACTAGAAATTAAACACTGGCCAATATTTCAGCTCAGCAGCTTCTCTCCAAAAAGGAAGGGTTGGAAATTTAACAAAAGGGAAATACACATAAGCTAAATAGGGTCTTACCTCTCTATACTTTTGAAGATAAAGCTTCAAGGGCTCAACATAATTATCAAATCCTAATGTTTGCATTGCAAACAAAATATCTTCACCATTGATTGTCTTGCGCTTTTCTTGGTGACACCGTTCACTTGCTCTGTTTTTGAAAGTTAAGAACTAAAACATGATAGAATACGTATAAAGTTAACTGAAAGCTTAAGACGTAACAGCAAAAATCACAGATAAAAACGACGTTTCGACCGATCTTCAGTCATTTTCAGGTACATAAAAAGTTAAAAGAATATTATTAGCATATACCGGTATGTGTGAAAGATGTAAAAATACATTAAGAACTATACAAAATGTTTGAAAATGTAAAAGAATGAAGAAAAAGCATGCAGAGAAACAACAAAAATAGGATCTCACTAAAACAGCTATTTAAAAGCTTTTGCATGAAGTGAGTCTGATTGTACATTGAGGCAAGGTCTCAGTTCATTAATTAAAAACATTTCAAACACAAGGCAGTCAAATTTGCTTTTTACACTTCTTTAAAATGCTAAAATTTATTTACTAAAATCTTTAGGTGCTGAAGAATGTTTAACATGAAAAGTGCTAGCCCATGGATGAACTTAGTCTTACTCTGAATTAAATCATGCCATTTAAACAAAGGCATCAGGCTGAAATAATCATTCCATGCAAGAGAAGGTATGTTTGTTAACACTAGGGATAGCAGATTCAGTATTAAGATTTACTTTATGACATTGAAGACAACAGAAAAAGACAGATGATTTCCAAATGTTTGCAAGGATACTCGCTAGTTATGAAGCTGATAAACTCTGATACACATTCTTGAACACATTCTTTGGCATCTTTTGCTATCTAAATATAGAAATCACAAATGCACAACAGTTACAGAAATAACACTGGAGTTCTAAAAGTGATCACATCAAAAATTAACTTTTTGAAGGGATTTGTTGGGAAATTTGGAAAGACCAACATCTGAAAGGCCTACTTCCTCCTGGGTGTCACATGTCTAAATAAAGAATTTGATTTGACTTGATTTGCACCTAGTTATTTATCTATTTATGACAAATTACACATAACAAGAACACCATTGCAAGTATTACAGAATTTGTAAGTATTAAATTCAAGTTACCTTTCCTGTCTTGGGAATAGATTTTTTCATTATTCGGGCCACATTTGCTATCGGCAAGAATCGATCCTGTGGAGAATACAACATTAATTAACCTTAGTGGCAATAATTGAAGTCAAATTGTGTTAAAACACACCAAACGTTTCAACCTGAATGAAACTTTATCATCAATAACACTGTCAGTGCACTATAAATTTTGTTATCTTTGGGACCAAAAAAGGGGTAAGAAAATATACCCCCCCCCCCATAACCCAAATGTACATGTACTAAGCAAATATGTTTATTATCATTCTTTGCTACAGTAGTTTTCAACGGATCACTTTTAAACTTGGCAACTTCACTGATTTCAAGACATTCTTTGCAGACAGATTTTCACTAACTGGTCCCAGTCAAGAACTGAAAACACCATGGAACAATCTCTTACAAGAGGGGTAATGGGCAGGGTCAAAACCAAGGCTCGAAATTAACTTTTTTGTTCGGGGGCCAGCTGGTGACTAACGGAAAATTTTGGTCACCAGATCGCAAATTTTAGTTGCCAACTTTTTTTATATATAACTTACACGAGGACACGATTTTATACGTTACTTTGCATCCAAGAAAAGTCACAACTGAAGTCTGAGCGAAAACAATTAGAAACAACATGAGTAACACTTAGTTACAAAGCTACCGTTGTTCTCAGGTGATATGTCTCTGGTCCGAAGGTGATGGTTGTCTCCATAGTCATTTTCAATGAAGCGAAGCATAAAACAGGGCTTCTGATATTTCGCGGAAAAAAAAGCAAAATTTCGTGGGATTTTTAGGGGCAAATTCGAGGAAAAATCGGCCGATTTCGCGGGATTTTCGCGGGAGAAAAGTCAAAATTCGCAGAAAAATCGGCCGATTTCGCGGGGTTTTAGCGGAAAAAAGTCAAATTGCGAAGGATTTTCGGGGGCAAATTTTTAGAAAAATCGGCCGATTTCATGGGAAATTTTGGGGGGAAACTTCGCCAAGAAACAATCAGTAAAAAAAATTGGCAAATTTCGCTAAAATCGATCAATTTTGCGTCGATATTTAACAGGGATAATCATTTGCTCTTTCGACAACAGTTCGCTCGAGAAATGAGCTAATGCTAAAGCTATTAACATTATGGTTAGTGCCCAGTTTTTCGCAACGTTCATCTAAAAACGCCTGGTAGTTTTGGGACGTTGCTTACTCGTTGCAGTGATAGTTTCAAGATAAATTTGGACGTTTGGGGTGAATAAAACAGGTCTAATAGCCAAGATAAGTATTAAATATGTTTTGCCGACATGTATTTGGAAATATTTCTGGCGGATTTCGCGCTTTTTTGGAAACTTCGCGGGATTTCGCAGAAATACCTGAATTTTGCAGATCCGCGACCTCGCGAAATATCAGAACCCCTTATAAAACGTTTTATGTCCGTGGTTTTCATTCTGAGACAAACACGGGTCCTTGAGTATTTTCCCTTTGCTACTTCTACGAAATGCCGTTCTTTATTTTCGACTTGCTTTCCTCAACGCCTTTTGCTGCGCCTGCGATCCCAGTTTTGGAAGAAGCCACTGAAACAATATGGCGCGCCATGAACGCAATATCGACGTGTCGAAGTACATTCAATTTTTACGATTATCTTGTAATATTCAGACATTATTTTACTGGGGACGGAAAGGTGAGTTGTATACTAGCCACCATATCCGATTGATTTCCTAACATAAAGATTTAAAAACAAAAGTTGTGTCGTGGTTTTCTTTAGTCATCGGACAAAACGCGACTCTCCAGCTGGCGAGCAGTTCTGCAAATTTAGTTGCCAGTGCTCAATTTTTGGTTGCATTTTGACCAGTGAGTCGCAATTTCGAGCCCTGAAAACAAAGAACACTTCATCCTATTCTGGAACAACTCAACACAAGTACAAAATACAACAGTGATTCCTTGCTTTCATTTTACAGTTTGAATTTTAAGAAACAAAAACTAGATGTACAATCATGTACCTGCTCTCGAAGGATGTCATCTCTTTCCTTTTCTTCCCCATCTACATCACCATGGACACCAGCATCCTCATTTCCTGGAAAAAAAGAGGGGGAGTGTGATGACAAGGTTAAAGAATTACATTGTAAACATTCACAACTCAAAAAAGTACAAAATAATCTGTTCTATTTTACTGATCTTGCCCACTTCAGTATACATCTTGAGTTGAAGCTAAATATCACCTTTTTGTCCGTGTATAAAATTCAAATGTGTGACAGGGTTGTGCTCTAACAGTGTGTCCAGTGGCTCATTGCATTCTACTCCTCCCTCCGCCCCCAACCCTTATCTTGCTCACTCAGGTAGCTAATCAGATCCCAGGCTTTGCTTCACTTTACCTACTTACAGATTCAGCTATTACTAATAAAATTACAAAATGTGACTATCATGACTGCTTAGAAAAAGTATATCACACTAAACAAAAAAATTCAAAATTTGGTGAAGTTTAACATTCAATTTTTTGTTCAGTTAGATTAATCGGCTGAAACCCACAGCATAGTCAATCATTTTCAATAGTACACGTTTATCATGTCCTCTTCAGAAATACATGAACTTACAATACTTACATAAAATTATTTAAAAAATGAACTAAACAAAGAGCAAGGCAATCAAAAATAGTAATTTCCACAACCAACTTGTAGAAGGGTATATTGCATAAACTTCACACTTAAAATCAGGATCATCAAAGGTTTCAGGGTTTACTGTATACAGCATATTTTTTATTTTTTAATCTGGTACATACAGTAAGCAACAAGCACAGAATGACTTCAGCTAGATTAGCTTTTTACCTATTTTCTGTACAGCTTTACACCTTACATAAGAGGGTATAAAAATAAAGCTCTTGTCTTGTACACCTGTATGCTGTGTTTCTTTTAGGTTTGGTTGGGGGAAACCTGGAGGTAGTTTTAGGTACACTGGCCAAAATAATTACTATCCCCATGGCTGAGTTACCTGTAAAATAGACATTATTTCTTTATTGCTCCACAAGGAAATAATCTATAAAATGTAAAATAGTTATGCAGCAGCAAAGCCACCACAAAGGACTGGAAATATTATTTTTCCTTTCACCGTCTGTACAACAACAAAGATCACCACAAACGAATGGAAACATAATTTTTCAAATGGTTTATGTCCACAAAACCTTCCTATCAACATGCATCAGCAAATGCCTCAAACTAACTCCAAGCAGAGTTGTAATCTCAAAAACCCAAAGCTGAAGGGCTCTCTTCGAATCACAGACAGGTTTCTACAAAGATTCTACACACAATCAATGCCACAAAACATTCCTCAAGACTGATTGGGAAGCTTTAGGGAATTTCTGGCAACCATTGGACAAGGCAAAAATTCTCTTATTTCAGAGAATAATCCCTAAGAATGTAATTTCTATTAGAAGATGATTGGAAGTGTGCAAAGAGTTCTGTGAATTATTGGTGAACCAAGACAAATTCATCAAACACAACAGCCAATCACCTAAGTTTTGTTTCACCTTGCAGTACAACTCCTACATACGATAGAATTAACGCACCCACAAGCCATTCATAAACAACTACGACTAACCTTTAACAAAAGGATATGGGTTAAACGGTGGAGGAAAATTGGGTTCGTAGGGTAACAGCGGATAACCACCTCCGTATCCTAAATTCATGTTCATGGTAAACTTTTCAAATTCTTTACCTTTCCCTTTTCTTTTTAAAATTTAATAATCCAATCTTAATTACACAATTAAGCCCCCGAAAAATGTATCACTGAGATTTTATCTGATCTAAAGAAATGAGTCCTTTCAATAAAAGAATTCTGATTGGATCAACAGTGATGAAACACACTTGTTCTGAGGACAATTTAGTTATCTTTTGTGTTTAATAAATTATTCAAATAACTGCTGGATATAAAGTGATAATTTCCCAAAGACCTTACATAAACTCCTAAAATGTTTTATCTTTCCTTTCATTGAACTCTGTTAAGAACTGAGAGTTGTAATGCCACAATCAAGAACTTGCTTTAAAAATAAATACTATCAAGTAGACTGATTTTGGCGCATTTATAGAGAACTCAAATATTTTTTTAACATGTCACTGCACATGTATATACTGTAATGGGACTTACAAAATATTTATTTAATCCATTCTTAGAAATATCATACAGGAAAATAATTACCATACACAAAAGAAGCACATTAAATTTTTATCAAGAAATAATAGGTCACAAAAGAAAAAGAAATTAATTATTAATTTTATTATAACAAAAATGTCTACTGAAAACATATACTAAAGAAGGCTGTCTCTTAGGTGTACATTAAGAATGTTTTTGCACACCTATTTAAAATTTACCAGAGAGCAATATTTACTTGATCATTCCTAAAAAATAGAAACTAACAGTGTTTCTTGTTCAGAATCACTACTATGAAAGTCCAGCAAAAAATAGTATTTTTAGTTTTGAATTATGCTTCCTGATTTTTTTATGATTACCATTAATGAACAACAAAAACAGAAAAACTGGAAAACAGACTGGATAGAAATATGCACAAAACAGTTCTCTTCTCTTTCTACTGGCAGCTACTCTGAAGTTATCTAATGGTATTTAAATTTGGTTGCCACCATCACTGCATACAAATTAATAGACGTTGATTCTTGAATAAGGAAACAGATTAGTTACCGGTTACTGGTTTCCAAGCTTGTGAAAAGCAACACTCCCCTACAGTTTTCCTTTCAAAAAAATAGCTAACTAACTAAATAAATAAACTCTCTTCAAACTTTCAATTTTCAAGAAATTCATAATGTAAGTTGATAATAAAATGTCATGCACACAAATTGCGAGGTTTCAATCATATGGACACAATATGTACAGGATTCATCCAGAGACTCAACAAGTTGGAACTACATACAGTGATGTATAATACCTTAAATAGCAAAACACCATTTTAAGGCTACACAATAGCAGTTTCAATGTGAAAGTGAGTTGAAGGAAACTACTAGCATTAAGCTAGAACTGAACTTCTAATGTAGAATGAGTTTACTGGGAGCAAGAGTTCAATAATAATGTAAACTTGAAATACACTATAATTATGAAGTCTAGCAGAGCAAGATTTAAATGGCAGTGACTTCACCCAAATACATGTAAGTAGAGTATACACCAAAACAATAAAATATTCACTGACTATGAAGCAAATTATCTGACTACGGTGCATCCTTTGCCCACAAAGGTAAAAAGGATTCTTTATTTGATCGAGACAAGTTATTTTTCAAATTTAAATTAGGGAAAGTCAGATGAGTCGCTCGAAATAGTCACAATATTGAGCTATTAAAAATTTCAAATGCATGTGATAGTTCTTTTTGGGGTGTGAACAGTTCAGTGATTTGGGGTAGCATAATTGGCACAAACAAAATAACAAGTGTATAAAATTTTATGACCTCTACTCCATACAGTGTACAAAGCACTATCTGAAAACTCTGATGAGGGTGTTTTGCAGGATTGTCAATTGTAGAAAAACAGCCAAAAGGGAAAAGTATTATATGACATTGACTCTCTCTTCATAATAAAGTAAGCCAAGATATCAGACTAGACTGATTGTTTAAAACAGGGGCCATTAAAGCAAGCAATAACATAGAGGAACCAAAATTGCTTCATAAAGTCCAATACAACCTGGGCTAGCTTTTTAACAGGAACTTTTCAAATAATTATAGTATGTGTAAGCATCTGATCATTTAATAAATTGCCCTACTGCACAAACATACATGTAATAATAATACAGTCTACTCTCTCTTAACGGAGACCTCTATAAGACAGGACACCTCTGTAAAATGGACACCTAGAATTGGTCCCTGCCTTTGTTTATTCCCTTTATTTGACTCTTTATAAGACGGACACCTCTCTAAGACTGACACTCAGTGCCGGTCTCAAAGGTGTTCGTCTTGGCGAGAGTTGACTGTAATTAACAACAAACTACAGTGTAGATTAGACACATTCCAGAGTACTTTATTACTGGGGTAAGGCAGGCCATCTGATATTATGCGATGGTGCAATTTCACATAAGAGACCTCAAATCGCATCTGATCCCACAAGTTGAGGAAAATTGCATAATTCATAAAAAGAAATGCTAAATTCGAGTAAAATAAATAATAAATTCTAACTTTAATCACACATTATCCCAATCTTAATGTCATTTAAGGTGATTTACCACTAAAGAAAGCCTTGCAAGACATCTGAAACCTTCGATCACGGTATCTGGGCAGCCATTTTGATTTCAGAGACAAGCAGTGTGGTCAGTGGTGTAACGGCATCATGTAATAGTAAACTAGTGTCCTTTTTCTTTCTTTTTTATTTGTTTTCTTTTCCAGGTAAAAAAAAATTGGACAAATTTAACTATTTTGTTTTAAAATAGGTGTTGTATTATTCTTTTACATTCAAATTGCCTGTTAAACAACATTGAAGTGACTTTTCTCTTTTGAAACTGGTAAAACAATGTTAATTAGCCCTGAAAAAATTGCATAATTTATTGCATAATAGTCCTATCTTATCGCACAATCTACCCTGAAAATATCGCACAATTTCTGATTTTTTATCGCACTCTATCAGATGGGATGGTAAGGGGTGAGGGAAGGAGGGGGTAGGGAGTCTTGGGCTACCATGACATCCTTAGGTGCCCATGGTTAAATTTTAGGCTTTAGATACATGTGGGTATTTTGGAGTCACGTAAGCCGATGGATGTGTGTTGAGTGTGCTCTGCAAGGTTTTCCTTCTTCTTCTTTCTTAAAAAAAATGTTCTAAATATTGCCTTCCTGGATTTTGATAGTGTGTTTCGTTTACATGTTTCATCCTGACATATATTGTGCCTGAGTCTATTGCCAACATAAAAAGAGAAAACAAACCAACTCAAGTCTCAAGTTCCTACACTGACGTAAATTTCTTGCCTCAGAAGATAATTGTGTTGAAGTCCCGACCTTATTAAGCTGTTTAACACATTATCTTAGTCTCTCTTAGTAATCATTATTTAACAACTTTGTTTTAAGTTAGTTTATTCTATTTATTGTATTGTATTCATTGTTGTGTAGTCCATCTAAAAGATGATCCTTGTATTGTAAATATGTCCCTCCCCCAACCTCAATTACAGTGCAGTTCATACGACATTTGCAGGTAAAAAATAATGTAATTAGTTATATATTGAGTTTTAATAACATTGGTTGTTGTCATTGTAGTCAACCTGAAAGATGATATGCCAGTCTTAACAGGCACTGTTAAATAATGCACAATAAAGCACAGTTCGGCAAACATACTGAAGCTTGCCAATGGAGGCCACATGCACTGTTTACAAAATTAAATGCTGTGCACCAATTCCTATTCCCCACCCCCCCCCCCCCCCACTCTATCTTATTTCACCTTTTACAAAAAGTGATGTTGATGTGGTCAGACCAGATATCTACTTGCTCCATTCGTTCAAAAGTTGAATACAGTGAAACCTGTATTAATAGACAAACAACCGCAGGACCTTCACTGGTGTCTGTTTAAGAGAGGTGTACACTAAAATTTAGTGTACTTAAAATATAATGTACATGTATGGGGAGAAACGTTTGAAATATAAAAAGCTACTTGTCTGCTTAATACAGGGTGTCTGCTTAATATAGGGTACTGCTACCTGGATAAACCTAAATCCAGTGGAAAAATTCCTAATACTTTCCTGCATAGCGATTTATCCGGTAGATAGTACTATCAACCTTTTAGGCCCAAATGGATAGATCAACATCCAGAGGAAAGGGCACTAACTGCAATACCCACTGTACTGGATAGAGATTAATAGTCAGAGGATAGTAGGTCAAGATCGTCTTGAGTTAAATACAGTCGCAAAGTTCTGCCCTAACAGATTGCCCTTAATCATCCTTACAATTAAATTGTCCTCAAAGACCTCTTGGAGGAACTTGCTTTTATATCGATATCCCAACTACTAGTAAACAAAAGGCGTGTAGTGCTCTCAATGAAACTTACATGATCAACACGAGTCCTGAAATCTACAATGTCAAGTACACGTTTTGTTCATCTCAATCTATGACCAGTTTAACTGAGTTCAACAAAGTAATTAAAGTGCTAATTTGCATGAGACAGTGACGCACTGCGAACAACAGAATGTCAAACTTACCTTCGTGTTCCTCGTGAAGAACATATTGCGCCGGTATGGGTCCTGGTAAGCCGTACTCCGCGGGCATGGCTGTTACAACTTGGTGAGAGCCATCGTCTGTCCTTTCCACCGCGGATGGAGCGCTTGCAAGACTCCCATCTACAACGCCAACTTCATCAGTAGCAGGGACAACAGCGACTTGCACTCCACCTGGGACGTTCGTAATAGAAAGGTGCCCTCGATCGTCACCCAAACCAACGTGAGTTTCGTTTTGTACTTCGGGTCGGTTATCCATGACTTGTTGTACTCCTCTAATACTGACTTGTTCAGCGCCATGGCCGTTCGTGCTCGCCTGGGCGTATGTTACTAGCCCAGTCTGTGGATAACCGCTAGCTTGGCCGCTGTCGGGCTGCGCTAGTCCATCTGCGTTTTCATTTCTCGCTTCCTCAACACCTTCCATCTGGCTCTGGACTGACAACTCACTAACGCCATTTCAGGAACAAAAAGAAGAAGTAAGTGTGCAATCGGTCGCTAGACGTCCTAGATGCCCCCTAAAATGTCGCCTTCAAAACAATGCAAGCCCACGGGGCCTACAATTGCGAAAAACACCCGGAAAAATCGATGTAAACAACTCGAGGAGAAAATGGAGTAGACAAAACGAAGGCGCGAGACTCGAGCAGTGAATTATCAAAACGATTCGAAAACTTCCGAGTAAAAAATGGGCAATCTCAAAGGCAACAAATATTATTGGTGGAGGGCGTGAAGGTAAAACAAACCTTTCTCGATTTTTTGTTGGCTGGCCGGTGTTTCGTTTGAGTTAGAACAGCCAACGAAAACGCGAGTTACAGATCGCATACGAGTGGCTACCGCGTCCTCTTCTTCACCACTCACAAACGAGCTCCAAGGGCACAACTTCCACACGCAGAGATCACACGTCAATCAAAACTACCATCTGCCACAACAAGCCAATCAGAAAGTAAGAAATACAAACCATTGTTGTATTTAGCCAATAGGAGTAGACGTTGAAATATAACACTAGCTAGGTTTGCATAAATTATACATCTTTTATTTTTATTTCTGTTTTATATTATATCTCCGAAACAGTTCAGCAATAAGAAACAGCCATTAAAATAATTTTCAGATACATCGCTTTTCGAAAGAACATCAAAAGATTCTAAAACTGTCTGTTTTGAAAAAGGATTAATTTGAAAATTTCGTTGAAACCACTTCTTCCCTCAAAAGTTTGTTTTTATTCTCTCATATTTGCCGACAATGAATTATGCATGAAGTTTGAGGGATTTACATCGAAAACGCAAAAACCTTCGTCTTTATACTACATTCGCTTCGCAATAATTTTCATCGCCGGCAATATTTTTAACGGTATTTTCTTTATATATTAAATCACTTTTTATTCATTCATTCGTAAATTCCAAAACTGCTACTAGCAATAACCATTTTTTCCATTGAAAAACTGACAAAGTGAAAGGACACAAGACAATTTTTAATATGCAAGTTCATCGTTTACAGCTGTCTCAATTATAAAAATAAAAAAAAAGATAAGATGTTTAATCGCTGTGACTTTCCAAAATTAAATATTAATACAAAATGTAATTTGCATAAAGAAGATAAAACAAAGTATAATAGTAATAAAAAAGAATGCGCACCTGTATATAGAAAGTCATATATATATATATATTTTTATGTTTTATTTCATTTTATTTTATTTTTCTACGCTTATTTCCTTAGAAAGTTTGGAGCTATGGCAGGGTGTCCACATGAATCCAAACATTTTTGACACCGCATTTATATATATTTTTACATACATACTTCGGTTAGCGGATTCTCTGGTTTCGCGTGGACGGAACTTCGATTCGTGTAAAACATTTCAAAAATATTCAGGTTCATGTGGATGGGGCCTCAGCCACGACAAGTGATGGGACGCAAAAATTATCAGCGTGATTCGTGATCGGGCCCAAATTAGTCGCCTGAGGACTGATTTTGCCTAGCGGCGTGATGCGTGATTTACCGTATATCACAACGCGTGACGCGTGATTTTCCTTTGAAATTTCCGTGATGCTTAATTGATGGTTTTCACAGTGACGTCATCAGATTGCGAAGTCAAAAAAGCGAGGTTTTACGAATTCTTATTTACACTAGGTTGAAGATTAATAGGAAATAAATCTTTGTACAAGTTTCTAGCCCCGAAGCATGTTTCGTTTCGAAAATACAGCAGTTTGAACTTCCGAGTTTTCACAGTGCGTGACACCAAAATAGGAGTGCTATCTCCTTGAAAAAAGTCTCTTCGCTTGATTTTCAGCAGTTTAACCATTTCAAGTATTAGAAGATATGTTTATGTGCACGTATGCTAGTTCTCGAGTGAAAAGGAGGAGCTTTTATACAAAAAGTGAACTCCGGATGTTTTTGTTGATTTCCGGCGGCCATATTGGTGGACAGTTTCTGTCCACCAATATGGCGTTTCCATACAAAGCTCTACAAAGGTGCGTGAAATGTTTCGGCAACTAACTCAGAAACTGTGGGCCACAAAGACCTGAGATTTGGACAAATTGATTATATACTAGTCTTTTATAACATTTCATTTTCTTGGCTTCTTCCACTGGACGGTTTCAAATGTATTTTTTTGTGCCGTGTTTATTGCGTGACAGTGAAAACGAAGAATACCATTTGAAACTAGAAGCAGAGACATTATTAAAAATAGATAGTTATGACAACTTCTTGCCCTTTTTTCTCGTTCCTAATTCCTCGACCTCTGATTGATGGTGATAGAATACTTGTTAATGTAGTTAATGTTTTATTTTATTTTTCTTTGATGCGTTGCCAGTTCAAGAGCCCGCGCGGGGGCAAGCGGCGAGGCCCTAATCTGCACTGAGATTTTACCGTTTTCCGGCGCGTGGGCCTGAAGACCAAAAAAGGACGACCGCTCCCGGTCTAAAGGTTGGCCCAAATATCGCCATTTTCCTTCCAAGTCGTCGAAAGCCAAACACATAATTTAAAATTGAGGTCTGGGTTTTCTGTGATTCCAATGTGCTTTTAGGGTTTTAAACATACCGGTAACCAAACAATCGTGACTTTGCTCCTTTAGAGTTCTTAGACCTACTGATGTAGCATACGCGGTAGACTGTTGACAGTCCCCTATATCGTCAGCATCCAGCGCTTACCGGTACGGGCGCGGGCAGCCATCTTGGTTTCATATCACCGACGGGGCGGGCGTTGGGTTTATAGTGTAACGCAAGGCGCTCGATCTTACATTATGAACAGTCTACATCCTACATGCGCGGGACCTGTGTGGAACACAGTGGGTGGGGACCTAACAGGAACACAAGAACTCTTGGTGTATCTTGGGGGCGGGGCAGGGGAGTAGGGGGATCCGTAGCCCCCCTAAACAGAAGTTAGGGTGCAAAGTTCCCCACGTTTTGGTGCTGAAAAACACTGTTAGGAGGGGTACACAAACTCTTACCGATGTATTTGATATTACTCGCGACATCGGCGGCTTTCTGCCCTCTGACGACTCAATGGAACGCTCCATCAACCTCGTCCCTCGGGCTTTTCCCATTTTTTTCAGAAAAAAAGCGCTGGGGACGAGGTTAAAGCACCATGAAGCACAACTACCTATTGACATCCTGTGACTAATCGATCACGGACACACTAGACACTGTGAAGATTACAAAGCGGTTTGCTTGTTCTAAACTACGCAAGGGTCAATTTGGAAAATTTAAGTATGGGTATCACTATGCCACGGCCGAGTAAAAGACGAACCCCTGTCCTACGATGTAAGAAAAGGAAGCGCTTTCGTTTTATTCCTGAGTGCAATCACGCACAGGAAAGTCATGCATGTCAATTTTATGGGTTAATTATCATTATTTTATTACTATTATTATTTTTTTTTTTTGCGGGACCATAGCCTCCACGCGGACTTCCTTTGGGGTTCGTTTGTCACGCATTCATTTCGAGAAATGAATGCGCGACAAACGAACCCCAAAGGACGTCTGAGGGGAGGCTAGCAGGACCACGGTTTGTTGACATCCAATAAATTTTGCTACCATGACAACGTGACGTAACGAGTTCTCCTCTCTATGCTCATGGGCGACTGAGAAGCTCTTGGAACAGAAAACAGGAATGGATAAGAAAAAAATAAATAAACAACAGAAACAATGGGCCCTATTCCTGAAACACCAGAGCTTCTAGCCAGGAAAAAAAATGAAATTAGAGGTTGACAGCAGATGCACATGGAGGGAAGGGAAGGGGGAGGAGGTGGTGTTAAAAAAAATGACTGACATGTGAGGTGCAATACGATCGGAGTTAGTTTGACATTTTCAATTCAAGTGAAATTGGTTAGACTGAAACAGTGAAAAATAAAGTCTTAAAAGGAAATGAAAGAATGAGAATTTTAAAATATTTTGATTTTTTCATGGTGCTGATGCAATTTTTTGAAAGAAAAAATATCATAAAATTATCACATTTCTGGTTTTTAAAATTTTTAAAATGTCACCTTAAGGAAATTATCATAATCCCGAAGCAAGCTCCATTTCTTAATTAATGGTACTTTTAGTCATGAAAGACAAGAGGTTGACAAGACCTTTAATAATAGATTATTTTGATAACAGTAATTTGCTCACATACGTATTCTGATATGAATTTTGTCAAACCTCTGTGTCACTTTATTTTCCACCTGAATTTAAGCTACAAGGACATCAAAGGGGAGATGAAGACTGTCAACCATCAACCTATGACCTATTGTGGTTTTGCTCTTCAAAGAACATCACTAACCATCATACCCCCACCCCCCACCGCCCTTAGACTTATGGCATGTAATTTCGAATAAATAATATAATTTTATTCTCAATAATGCCTCCCATTTCCTCTTTGGATGGGATCTTTTTACATAGAGCCTTTTTTATCTAAGGAGCTGACACAGGAGCCTTGCTTTACAATTATTGCAGTTTAAAAAGACAACTAATAGAATCTCCTGGTGTCTCTTCAAAGTCGTTTACAAAAAATATATTTAATATTACTTATCAAGGAGTGCTAAATGCTCCAATCTGTGGTCAGAAAATCTGGTTCTCATAAATAATAGACATGACATCAGAATGGACTCCAATGTACCAAATTCTTGCATATCTCGCCTCGCCTCCAGAGAGGCACTGTTTATGCAGCTGGAACTGATCACAGAAAGAACATGACTACTGGCTAACTTCAGAAGACTCCTTTATGTGTATTGATGCTAATCTTTCCACATCATCCAGGCTGAGGGACCATATCCAAGACTTGAAGTCCTGTTTGCAATGTAAAGAAGGCCATCAAATTAATCAGGATGGCATTTGACAAGCTCACTAAATTAAAGTTTTAAACAATATCATAGTTGTGCTTTCAAAAAACTCATGCTACATGTACATTAATCCCACATAAATAATGACCCAGGGTGTTTTCTGGTTTAAAGAGCACCTGTCCATAAAAATCAAACATATTGCAGCACGGGTGGAAAATTCAACTTGTTTCATATTTTAATGTTGGATAGGCTAGGGTATAACTAAAATCACTTTCTGTTGGTTTTTTGGGGGGGTTTTGTCTTTTTTTGCAGTGAAATAGGCTTGTATTTTGACAGAGAAAAATGGAATAGCCAAAATGCGTTAAAGTTGTCATATGGGAGGCTCAATTGTTACGCACGTTTTAGAGCCTTTTTAGTCAGAATAACTGAGATCTCTCACATGCTGATTGTATGAGAGCTATGGTTTATACAGCAAAGATGTGATGATGGCACAACTTCGTTTCCCCTGGAAATGGATTTTTTCACCAGAAATGGATGTCAATAAAACTGTCAGTGTTATCATAAAACAAACAAACAAACAAACAAACAAATAGACAACAGTCTTCTATACTGGTCTGTTCTCTCCAAAGAAACTATGTCAAAATGTTCAAAACATTACAATGAAACCACTTGCTTGCAGCTGGTGGTTCCATCTGACACTTGAGTTTTGAACATTTTGTCATCTTTTAATAGTCCACATAAATTAAGAAGAGTACAGACCAAGGAAAACAGCAGTTGGTTTGTTAAATGGCCGGTTAACTATGGCATTCACCAGGTTAAAATTAATTTAAGTCACTTCCAGTTCCAGTTACATGTATGTCAATTTGGACAGAGTGTTACAATGACTTGTGATTGTAAAAAGAGTACATTATTCTTATGAGGTGGATTAAAAGGGAAGTGTCTTTGAGACATTATTTTACATTTTTCGGGGGGTCAAATGTGCAAATATCAATACAGATTTAACCAATTCCAACACTCAAAATATTCAGATAAGTCAATACCATATAGAAGAATAAAGTTAAATTATTTGCATCTAAACTGATAAAAAATGGAACTGGAAGTCCATTAATATAATGAGAGTTATAATACAATAAAAACTAAGGTACATGTATTTGGGCTGTAAGTTGAGAAATGACTACACTTGCAAGCACTCCAAGAATAATGAGAAACATGCCACAAACCTCCTTGAATTTAGAAATGACTCGTTCAGTATCCTGTGCGCTAAAATGACTTCTAAGGAAATTTCTCAGTAGCCCAAAGAAGTCATTATCGGTATCACTGCTAGCTCCATCCCCAAGCTTTTTAATAGAAAGATGAATTTTGCTGCCATCCACAATCTGATATTCACGTAAATGTGACGAGTCTAAGAATAAAAAAAATATAATAATAAAATTAATTTTTTTAGCCTTTAAGTCAACAGTGATTTATTTAGCAATTTAAGAAAGCCGTGAATTCATCAGAGAGCAGCTGCTGAAGACCCAAGTCTAAAGGCTATATTTCAGGTAGCCTGCCCCAAGCTCTCTAAGTGATGGTGAAATTTGTAAGTTACCAACCCCATGTAGTGGGGAAAATGGAAACTGGAAAGGAGGTGTACCCACTTTAATTTTGTGGCAATGATCTAAAAAACACTGACTTGAGGTAAGTTCTGGTGGCCATGCTCCATAAACTGATACACCATACACTAGCTTAAGCATCACCAGCAGGGCACACGGAGCGAATTTTCAAGTGGGGGAGGGGGGGGGGGGGGGGGTGGGCTAACACGCAATGCAAACACGCAAGTGTGAGCAAACTAGGGGGGGCCTGGAAAATTTCAAATTTAAGTCTTCTGAAATGGCTATAAATTCATCTAAAACTGCCAAAAGTAATAATTTGTAATTATTTCATCGGCACTTAAAACACTAAGTTACAACCTGGGGCCTGTTTCTCGAAAATCCTGATAACTTTACGGGCCCAAAATCAAATATTCAAACCGAAATATAAAGAATAAGAGCGCGGGTCCTGGCTAGAAAACTTCTCCATTTTGTTTCATTAACTGACAGTTTTATCATGTTAGATGCAAAACTATTCAAACCTCGATCTTTAATGTAAACGGAGACGGCTTACCCGGCCCGTTAATTATCGGGACTTTCGAGAAATGGGCCCCTGCCCCCCACGTTAGACCAAAATTTTATGAATAGACTTTGAAGCTAAACCCAACACACACAACAAGCTCGGAAATTTTTAACTCAGATTCTTTGAAGGTACCAAAGTTGCTTTTTGATTGTCATTAAGAGCTACAAACTCATTGGCAACAGCTACAAGACAAAGTTTGTCTGTTCTCTATTTGTAGGTGTCCAGTATTGTCAGATTACTAAACCTTATTTGTGTGGTAAGTGACAGATCTGGGTAACCAAAGTAAAAAAAAATCATTTTACCATTTGAAAAAGTCGGGGGGAGGGGCTAAAACTCCCCTGCCCCACCACCTGTGCAGTCCCTGACCAGGGAGATGAATAGTTTGTCCATCTCTAGTTGGTTATAAACCTCCTTCCTGAGGATTCTTAAAATACATAGACATTTGTTTCTGTGATCAGCATTTTTGACATAGACAGACTGTACAGAAAACCTACAATTATTATTCTTCTCAAAAGGAACTGCTAAAAATGATGGCAAGTTCTGGGAATTGTGAAATATTCTGTATTTCTCACCATGCAATATAAAGCGCCCATACTTTGGCTTTTTCTAGAGGACAAACAATCTAGCTTTGACAAGGACAACGTATGTTGACTCTATAGTTTGTTTTAGCACCGTATTTCACCCTAGCAGAATGGCAGCATGCAAAGAAAGTTGTGTCCGATAGCCCAGGGCTAGTGGATTTTGCGATTCGACTGGTAATTTCTGTTCTTATCTTAGCTTGCTCAACAAGCAAGCGAAGTTTTTTTGGGAATCCAACTTAAGGATGGACCATAATCTTATTTTCGGGAACGTGAAGGCATGCATGAAGAGTTGACTCCCCAACACTAACAAACAGTTCTATTATTATTGCATTCCCAGTACTTATTTGTAGCTGGGCAAGCTCTTGTAGCCAGGCAATCTAATCCTGAATAACATAAGATTTTATAGAGTTAAGGGCAAATGAAACAATTCCAAAGAATTATTAACTAATTTTTGAGAAAAGAAATAATTAAAAGTAAACTTTTTTGTGCTATATTTGTGTTTCTTGTGTATTTTTTTAGTGACCTGGGCTGGTCTTGCGATCGTGCCTTTATAATATTCATTATAACAAATACAACCTGGGCACAAATTTAAATAAGTCCAAGTAAAATATGTAATTTTTTTTCTTCAATAGACAGCATGATGAGGCGATTTTTGCATTATGCAATTTATCCTAGCCGTATTACCAAGCGCTATCACATATGCCTGACGTCACTACTCAAACTGTTTCAGTTTGATAATCAAACTTTATCAAACTCAATCAAACTTAATCGAACGATACAGTTTGATAAGTTTGGTAACGGAATATAACCAAACCAAAAATGTGTGTCAGAGTTCAATTACATTTGATTCTGAACTCAATCTCAATAGAAAATAATCAAATATTCTAAACCATCACTCAAAATAGACTAGAATACTTTGAAGAGTCAATTTATCAGCAAAGCAGCAAGTAAACTCAAAAGTCTGAGTTAATGAAGATTCACTGCCAGACTTTGGCACTTTTTCTTTTTTGCTTTGAACTTTATCCTTGTAGTGAAATATTTCCGTTGATACTCTCTGGATTTCAAGTGATCTGCTACGATCTCTAAACAATTTGAGCAAGTTAAGTTTTGTTAGCCCAAACATGTTAGCAAAATGACTTTAGGCGAAAAGCAACAGGACATTTATACCAAACTGACTTGTTAACAAAATGGCTGGTCACCTGTATAATGCCCCATTCTTAATCGAATATATGCAACCTTTGACCATCTATTTATTTTTATAACTCAAACTCAATCAAAATTTGACTGGGTTCGATTATTTGCTAATTTTTGTTTTGTTTTGTTTTCACACTATGGCTGTGTTCGATTACCGAACTCAATCAAATGGTTAGGTTCAATTAAGTTTGATTAATAAGGCCCAGTTCAGACACCGAACTTTTCATGAGTCGAACCTAATACATTGAATGAATTACATGAAAAGTTTGATGTCTGAATCAATGAGGAAGGAATGCCTATTTCAATTTGGAATGGCTCAGCCATTCATCCCGCCTAGCCCAGCCGGGAATTTCTATAATTTCAATTTGGAGCAACTTTGGAACACCTTGATTCAGATGCTGAACACGTTGTGCGCCAAACCTAATGCAAAAATTATTATACCGTATTTTGAAGGCAGTTTAGTTCGGCTGGAATTTAGCCTGCGTAAAAGGCGCTTGGAAGTAGTGGGCGTAAGAAAGAAGGGGCGCGCGAGAGGGAGACACGCGAGGGGAGAGGGAGAGCCTGCCCTGAAGGCCCATGAATTAAGTTTGGTTCATGAAATGTTCGGCGTCTGAACCGGGCCTAACGCTCGATTAGGTTTGACTAGTTACATTAAGTATATGGGATGCCTTTGAACCAATGTGAAATAGTCATAATGTAGTCTATAATTACCTGCTAAGGTTTTTCCCTTGAAAACTAACCTCTGCTGAACAGCAGGGATTCCAAGTTTCTCAGACACAAGATTTTTAACCAATGAGATCGGATCATTTTCAGAAACCTGTGTAAGTAAGTGAGTAAGTAATTTTATTTAACCACATATCGCATATGAGCGATAGCTCGTTTAAATGCAAATGTGCCATAAAAATTACAACGTGATAATTTACATAATGTACATGTACAAGTGATAAATAAAAATAAGAAATAGAGAAATTAAATCAACTAAAAAATAATAATAATTTAAAAAGAGAAAATATTGGTAATCAGATTGTCTATTTACAAAATACACAGTTGCAGTCATACGATGAAGACAACTGTATGTTTTGTAAGTTTTTCCTAAAAATAGAGAGGGACTCCGACATCCTTATTTTGTCTGGTAGATTGTTCCATTGTTTGCCAGCCTGGTACATGAAAGAATGTTGCATATAAGATGAGGTCGCTTCGCAGTAAAAACATTTCCCGAATGTAGTTCGGTGCCTGGATATAAATGCTGTTGTATACGAGTATCAGTGCTTGTTCTATGCGTCGATGTTCCAAGCTTTTGATATGTACAGTTTTAAGTAGCTCTTCATAAGCAGTCGATTTAGAGTAGTTAAGAAGAGTCCTAAGAGCAAATGCGTTGGTTGACTCCAGTTTTGCAGACAAACCTTTACTTAGATCTATGAACAATGGTGATGTGTATTCAAAGTGAGGCAGAATAAATGATTTGTACAGTTTAATCATAGTATCTGAGGGTATAATTTTACGAATTTGCGACGAAGAATTGAAACTTTTGTGTTCACTTTCCGGCAAATTTCTTTAATATGTGCTTTAAAAGAGAGTGAATTGTCGATAATTACACCAAGGAGCTTGATCTGTGGAACGTAATCCAGTTCATTGCTGTCAATAACAGAGGGCGTTGGTACAGTTGCTCTATTGAAGACGATGGATTGAGATTTACTATGGTTAATCGCCAGGAAGTTCTTACAAAACCAGGAAATATATTGAAATATATTGAAAATATCTTGAAAAGAAAAAAAAAGACAAACAAACAACGGGGTAGTGAAAGAACTTCCAAAGCCGGTTTTGGTTTCGATCGGAACGCATGAATCGCCAGAATCGGAAGGGATGCACTCATTCGCCTCCTCATTATCTAATTCATAAATTCCTTACCTCTAGTCTAATTTCTTGGCCATTCAATTTCTTCACAGATATCTGCATTATACAGAGAAGAAAGAAGACAATCAAATCGTTTCTAAGAACTGCAACAATCAAGTCGAAAATCGTAAAGCGGCCCGGTTACCAAGCAATTCAAGTCATGCAAGAGCCTCTTGTTTCCAGTTTTCCTTCGGCGTTTCAAAACTGAAAACCCTGGGGACGAAACGTGTATTCAAGCAAGTCTTAAGGTGGCTCTGCGGGTTTTTTCAAGGGGTTTTTCAAGGTCAATACCTACCACGTTTGGGTATAAACTACGTCGCCACTAACAAAGATTTGGAAAAAATACTACCACAGCTGTATTAGATAAAGACGAAAGTTTGTTATATTATGATCAAGGTTGCAATTGCATTGGAGTTGTCATAGCAAAGAAATGACGCCATCACCTATTTTCAAAAGTAGGTTCATAGTAGTCAGTCAATCAGCCTCATTACCTAGCAGTAACCTGACTCCTGACGAACTGAAAGCACCTAAGAGCAGATGTCTGTAAAAATCGAGCAAACGGCGGCCACGGTCAAAAATTAAAATTCGCTCATATCTTGTCCATAGTAAGGTATTAGCAAGTAACTAAATGTGGTGTAGTTTGTTTTTGAAAAGACCGCTTCGATTAGGAGAAAATCGACAAAATCAGTTTTCGAGGTCGGCGACTGGAAAACAACCAAATTTTGAGGCAAAATGAGGCGTTCTCAAAACTTCGCTCGCACGCCAAAAGGAAGCAACTGGGGTAAAATATTCACCGATCAATCAATTTGTTAAGGGTTTTACTGCTAGTTTGGTGGTGATTTCTTATCTTAGCGATAATCTGGAAAATAAACAATTTTAATTTAGTTTGGGTTCTTTTTCAACTGACCGTATTTTAAATTTAGGCTGAAAGTTGCGTTTTAAATTTTAGGCATGTGCTACACCTTGGTTTTACCTGAAACTCAAGCTATAAGCTATTTAAACATTGTGCTGAAACATATGTAAGAACTGGCTTGGGTAATTTAATTTGAGCTTCAAACGAACTTTCTGAAGTTGAATAAATTTCGCCTGAAATATGAGACTTTTTCATGATCGTCGGTTTGTTGTTGCTCGACAAGTCACAAAAGCTTGACGCCCTTGGACAGAACCTTTACTCGCAATTGCACTTGTTCAAAGCGTTGTATTAGAATATTTATTACCCCAATGTGTCCTTCTTTTCTGAGTAACTTTAAGCCACTTTTTATACCTCATTTGGTGTTATTCTCAACTGATCACTCTGTGCCGGATCGGCTGGCAACCCACGATCGCAACTCGGGAAAACAAGAGAATTATTTCAAAACCTCCGACTGAACTTAGCATATCTTTCTTTATCCTACCTTAATACTCCTTGCATTTGAAAAATCCTAGACCTTAAAACAGCTGAAATCTTGATAGACCTCTCTTAATAACTGCCAGGCAGGTGTGCTCTTCATGCTTCACACCTTTTTGTGTTACGTGACAGATCAAAATCATTCGCACCTGGAGGGGGTAGGGAAACCGATGCGCGAAAACGAAGCCAAAACTTGTAATATTTCTTAAAATAAGACGGTTTGTCAATCGTCAAAGATCTTGCTATTTTAAGTTCAGTGCTCTAGGTTGCAAAGTCTTCGATATCACAGTTCAATTAAAGACAGAAATAAACTGTCCACAACAAAAACACTTTGAGTGAATCGGGTTTTCACTGCTCACAACTGGGTCATTGCTCGCTGAATGTATGGCCACTATGCCAGGTCAAGTTCGTGCTTCTTTCTTCACATGCAAGCCTTCCGGGTTTCCCCCGCAAATGCTGTTACAATGCCTTTTTAACCAAAACCGATCTTAATTATTTCTGACAAGTGCAGTTTTTTCCAAAGGCGATCAGCTTGTCAATGTAAGGGGCTTTTCTCTTTACTTTGATGTCCGTTGTTGGTATATCAAAGTGTTCACAGATATCCTTAAGCATTTGAATTGCAAAGATTGATAGCTTTGAATTTGCAATTAGTTCGCAGATGTTATACCTGTCATAGCATATTGGATGAGTAAGGGCAACCTCTTGAAGAACTTCACTTCTCAACTCGTCAAAGGCTTTCTCATTTTCAACGTTCTGGTTTTCTTCAAAGTCGCTTTCCGTCATTTCGTCATCTTCAAGTTTGCGCTTTGAGGACAGTCTTGAAAAGAAACTTGAAACTTGCTGACTCGTCAGAAATTCAGAACTGCTAAAAAGGCGGTTTCCATTACTGTCTCTAGCAGTCATCATTGACTTGGATACCGAGGCTGCATCTGCTTTCTGGCCGGTTGACTCGCCAATACGAAATTTACTGGATAAGTAGTCTCTCTGCTTCTCTATGAATCCTGTCCGCTTTACGTGACTAGACTTAAGGGCCCAACCCATAGGTAAAAAAGGCTGATTCGAGAGGTTTAGCTGCCTTCTCACTTGCTCAATCTGTGGTACACTACCAGACTGACCTCGTAGCCTCTCTGCGTAACCAAGCGCTGCTCTGTCAAGGAGTGTCTCATGCTCCAAAGCACGTTCGTGTTTTCCGAGGTCCAGATGGTGCTGTAAAGAAGAAAATCTTTGATAAACTTTCATGCATCCTTCCTCGGGACAGGAAAATGTATGAACAGCGGGTGAGGTCTCAGTCACAGTCTCTTCTTCGGTATCTGAGCATTGCTGGGAATTATCTGAGCAAGGTTGACGCCTGGATTTAACTTTGATAAAGTGTGCATTCGGAATTGTTGTGGCTGTATCCTCATCACATTTCACGAGATCTGGAATCTGCACCAACTGTGGAATACCGAGGTCCTCGAGACGTATGCACTTACCAGGCCCTATTCCATACGCTCTCCAGACGGTCAGGCTTCCGTTGTTGTATACAATATTGGAAATCAAACCCACTCCTGCAATCTTTACATTCAAGGACGGTGCTGGGTCTTGCGCTGAGATGCATAATGAAACGTCAACTCCAGGAACACCTCCCGATGACTGGATAGCGTCTACCATTTCCTTGGCAGTCTCGATGTTAGATCCTTGATTAAGGTGGATTTTCATGTGTGACTTAATTGAAGCCGCCTTTCTATCACATGGGCCTTTACCACCCTGTGCGTCTGAAAAGTCCAAGCGTTTCACAGTCACTCCACTAGCACAGCCTTTAAAGCTGGCCCCCACTATCGTAGCCCCGCAGTGGTAACAGCCGGCATTGTCCTGTCTGTAGAAGACAGTTTTCAGATGAGGCAGCTGTGACTTTAGCTTTCCAATAACATCCTTCATAATGGAAAGCACCACACAGCTGTCTTGGTTGCAGGTTTGGTAAACATGCACAAATGTCATCATCTCCAATTCGTGGTTTTCCGCTCGTCGAGTAGCTACAGTAATGTGCCAAGGCATACCCCGCTTTGCAAACCAATCACTTTGGCTTTCTCTAAACTTTCTTGGCAAGAACTTCATGGCCCAGTCCTGAACCAGGAGTACGGAATTTTCATCGAGAGCATCAATCACCTCTATTCGGGCTTCATCCTGATTCACACAGCGGAGCAGGTGAGCTTTCCAAGCCCAGATGTTTTGCTTAGCTTGCCCTTGAATGAAGTTCACCTCTTCTACCACGTCACTAGAGACGTTGTTATCAGACATCTTTTCGATTGCGTCATGTATTTCAGCAAGAACTGAAGAAACTAGGTAACAGCGATCACAGGTTTCTAGATGATCGTGTGGGCAAATGATCTGATAATCCTTGTCCCTAGGGTCGCTTAGTGCATAAGCTCTGCAATGATCTGGAATGTTGGATTGCTTAGAAACATGCACCTGTAAAGACATTAATAAACAAAATTACTTACCCTAGATCAAATGTTACGGTTAAGGTGACTCGCTGGTTTTGCACTGGACATCTTTCACTTGGCATAACAAGACACCCGCTGTGAAAGAGAGCTTACAGTGGCAATAAAATGAATTCGATCAAAGAGAAAAGAAATCCATTAAAGTTTTTTCCAAGGTTTTCATCCACCTTCCACGTTCTTGCCATTTTGAAGCTCGCCCCAGTCCTCGCTTAAAGACGGAAGGAATTCAGGTGATGAGCCCTTTGCAGCTCTACCTCAAAAACGAACAAAGTGCCCCTTACCGGTCTTTCCAACGACATTTTTCGTTAGCCGTAGGTTGAACAAAGTAAAATTCTGTGCACTATCGCAAGCTTTATTGAAAAGAAGCCTGCTTACTTGTTGACTTTTGTTATGCGCACAGTTCATTTGCCTATATATTCATATTCGTCAGCATGTTACAGTTAAAATGAGCACGGTAACTTCCACTTTTTAAGACGTATTCTTACCTTATTACAACAGTGATCTAAGTTTTATGGAAAATCCATGCATGTTATGTTCAGTTCTTTTTTTAATACTAGGGAATCACCTTAACCGGTTCTGCGCAATTGAAGTATTAGCATTAAGCAAAAATGCAACTCGACTTTTTTTTAACCAAACGATCACCTCAACTGGTTCTGCGCACAGTTTTATTTCACTAGGCTATTTTTACATTTCTCCTAAATTGAAACTGCGTAGGAACGACAAATCGCATTAAGCTAAAGTGAAAGTCTGCACGCGCGAGCTTTTTCAACTAGCACCAATTAAGCACATAAAAACATTGCTGCTTGAATCATCACCAAAATCCTCTCCTGCTTGTTCCCCAGAGAATCTTGGGTAAGTGACTCAAAGACATTTTTGGTATCTTTGACTGGCACAATCGCTAGCTTCAGCTTGTTAATTGTGAAGTCTAGTGTTATTGCGATTTTTCTTATATACACAGACTAAAGTCATTTTGAAGTTTACCTTAAAGTCGCCCTTTAGATAACGCTTTGCGGACTTAAGTTGCTCCTTTTGTTTCCTTGCCCAAGTCATTCCCATAAATGAATCGCCCAATCTATTTACTACGTCATGGAGATCGTCGAAGGCTTGACTGCCAGCACAACTTATATAATCTAGACCCTGTAGAGACTTTCTCACAGAGGCAGAACAGACATTGAGAATTCTCAAGAGTGTACTTCGGCTCAGTGTTGTAAAGCTACTTTCGTGTCTTGGATGACTGAAGTGATAGTGCTACACCTCTACCCTCGACCAGGATATGCTTCCTTGCTTCACTGAATTGATACCTCGTCAGATTGGGAATCCATTTCTTAAGTGTCTTGAATGAAACCTTGTCTACCATTATAGACAATATTTGTCTCCTGGTTTGCCAGTTACTCGCATTCCTGTAGCACTCAACCAACGCCTCCATAAGCACTTCATCTACAGGCTCACGCTGGTTACCACTAGGGTTTTCATCGGAAGATTTGGATGCAACAAGTGATTTCCAAAGCTGTCCACTCTGATTTGGTGCTACTTCTTCTAGTACAGCATCAACTGCTTGATTTGCTTTGCGTAAGTGACGACGCCTCGTTCGTTCACTAGCCTCCTCCCATTGCGTCGTCAAAGGAAATCTCACCGGACTTATGTCTCGGGTTTCTAGAAAGGTGTTTAGCATTTCAAGTGGTTTACACTCCCGTTCGACATGTTCATTTGCCTCGTTCGGCGAGTAGATACTTGTTGCTGGGGTCTGTAGTTCAAGGTAGGGGAAGGACGGTGGTGTGCTTTCTGCCACTTGACCTACTGTGTCACTTGTTTGATCCTGCGGACGAATTGATGGATTGATTGATTAGACTGTTGACCCACGTTATAAAAAGACATGTTAGTCTTGTAGATTAAGTACAGATAATAATATGAATCAAGTGATCAATCAAACAAAAAAGCAGAATGAATTAATTCAATCCTCTTTTCATATTAATGGAAGATACAATTCGCTCTGCATATCATATACTTTATATACGTATTTGGTATGTAAAATTGGAGGTATCATAAAGTGATAAGTCTTTGAGAGTTAGAGTTGTTTTGACTATAATACAGCTTAGCTTGTGTTGAAATTATAAAAGGAGCGGGGGAGGTAGGGGCACCCTGCGAACAGAGCCTCCTTTTGCCTTCTTGATCGAGAAGGAGACAAGGAAGGTCTGCCTAAATCCCGTCAAACCTTTGAAGTCACCAAAGCCCAAACTTCTGAACTAATCAATCTTGTTTTCTCTTGTAAAACGTTTTTTTTTTCGAGTGAGAGCACCTGTTTTTTGATAAGCCGATCGTCATAACTAAGCCCGCTGTAGCAAGCGCACAGCTTTTAGACTTGGATTCGAAACTAAATCCTGGCAACATTCCGCGCATGCTCAACAAAAGATCTTACTCGATTCTTGCAGAGTCTTTCTTGAGTACTCCAAAATCGAGCAAGCGAGAGAAAAGCTCTGCTGGCAGGATGAGGAAGAGGTTGAAAGTGCTACTATTTGCTTGCGGAATTGACAATAGTTTCCACGTATTCTGTAAATGCAAAAAAGAACCTTGTTCCCATCATGGTCCATCTTTGAGAGGGATTGGGAACGAGGCTGCTCAACCCCTTTCCTAGGAAAAAGTGACTTGGAGACAGTTACCAGTTAGCCTGTGTGCCAAATGCATAAAGGGGTGGAAGGGAAGAGAGATACTTAACAATCCTCGCTTCCCTTTTTTTCCTGACTTCAACACAACTTTCGACGTCTCTCACGTATCTACATTGTTCCGTCTGTGTGACATTAATTTGTAGGTCAAGAAAGATTATCCTACCAAAGACATCTCCGCCATTTGAAATGTTACTTCGCAATCGTCAAACGCAACTTCTGCAGTTTTTTCTGTGTCAGGTTTCCAGTTCCCAGCCAACATTTTTCTGCAGTTAGGGCATACCCCTAAGAGATTACAAATATCAGTAAGCACACTATTTTAATTAGGATTGCACATTCAAGTAAAAAAAAAAAAAACGATCTCTTGAACATTATTTTTTTGACATTGCCCGAAGTTTAAAACCGAACAGGAGTATTAACACCTTTTTTAAAAAAAATCAGCGAAAATGAATTCTCAGATAAAATGAAATCAATTTGATTAATTTCAGCTAAATTATTTTCCTTTGTAAAGATGATTTTTAAGTAACTTTTTTTTGAAGAAGTACATCAGCGTTAGTTCTTTTATTTTTTAGAGTTACAAAAGGGATACAAACCTGACCCAACAGGAAGAAATATCCCACTCTGTTGCAGCACTGTTTGTGAACCTGCTTTGCTTAGACCTCTATCCGCTTTTGGCTTTTTGCTCACGTCCTTACTATGACCTGATAATATTGATGGTATTCTGCATTTGTCCGGAACTCGGCGTGTCCATCCAATACCCAGCGATGCCCGATGAGCTGGACATATGGTCATTTGGTCAATATTTCGTGGAGAGGAAAAGATGGATGCCCTCGCCAGAATAAGATCAATTTCATCAACTATGCCATGAAACGCAAACATTTCTCTATGCCCGTTAATATCTCGCTGACAACCAAGTAGAGGAATGCATCCCGTTGCTTTGTTTCTGTCTCTCCTATCATGACCACAGTGGCCTCCCACAATCGATACAAACGAACAACCACTTTCCATGATAGTTTTTCGACGGATTGCAACTAACTGGTTTTAAATTCTCTTAACTTTTATATTTAAACAGGTGTCAAAAACTGATGGCGTCGTAAAATTAAATTAAGTACAGTAAACAGCTAGCGGATGACTTTTCGAAACATTTCAGTTGTAATGAAAAAAAAAATATATTACAAACATTTAATAAATTTATATACAATTTTGTATCTTTTGTTCCTTAACAGTATATTAATCCTATCACCTAGATTGAATTATTTTTCGATGTGACGCAACGTTATAACCACTGGATCCCTTATCTGTTTATCTCCTCGTTAATTAGTTTGGGAAGCCTGTGTTTATCCTTCAGGTGCCGCTGTCACACAACTCCTCTGATCACGTTTTAAGACCAAAGGTATATCGGCAGCCCGAAAGTTCGCTATCAAAATTGCAGTTTTTGTGAGACCTAAAATATTTCAATGGCAATGGATGTGAAATTTCGATCGACTGAAAAGAAAGCCGGACTGCAATACTGTGAATATAATAGTTCTGTCTGGGGTTACTTTCTAGCAACACGATTCTCGACTTGGGGACTGACAATCAGCAGAAAACAAGATGCCAGTTAACCAGAACGGGAAAAGCATCGAGGTAAAAAAATGTTCAGTACAGATTTCTTAAATGTAAGTGGAATTGTGAGTTAACTTTCTAGTGGAGGCGTAAAGCTTTCGTGACTTGTTGAGCAATAACAAAGCGACGATCCCGCGATCATTGCAAAGTCTCATATTTCAGGCGAAATTTATTCAACTTCAGAAGGCTCGTTTGAAGCTCAAATTAAATTACCCAAGCCAGCTCTTACATATGTTTTAGCACAATGTTTAAATAGCTTATAGCTTGAGTTTCAGGTAAAACCAAGGTGTAGCACATGCCTATAATTTAAAACGCAAGTTACAGCCTAAATCTAAACTTCGATCAGTTGAAAAAGTATCCAAACTAAAATAAAATTGTTTATCTTCCAGATTATCGCTAAGATAAGAAATCACCACCAAACTAGCAGTAAAACCCTTTACAACTTGATTTATTGGTGAATATTTTACCCCGCTTGCTTCCTTTTGGCTGGCGAGCGAAGTTTTGACAACGCCTCATTTTGCCTCAATGTTTGATGGTTTTCAAGTCACCGACCTCGAAAACTGATTTTGTCGATTTTCTCCCAATCGAAGCGGTCTTTTCAAAAACAAACTACACCACGTTTAGTTACTTGCTAATACCTTACTATGGACAAGATATGAGCGAAAACGATTTTTTGACTGTGGCCGCGAAATTTCGATTTTGCTCGATTTTTACAGACAGTTGCTCTTAAAGGACTGAAGACAGACGAGAACATAGTCATACTGCCCGAAGACAAAGGACGGGTGACTGTCGTTATGGACAGGACAGACTACAACAACAAAATGGACTTGCTTGTTAATCAACAACAAACAGACGTACGAAGTACTTAAACGAGACCTGACACCCACACTGCAACGCAAACTTAACAAAAAACTGCTTACACTGAAGAAAACCGACAAGATCGACTTTCGACGCTACAACAGACTGAGCGGAGGTGCAGTGTTCCCCAGCCACCCAAGCTGTGTGGACTACCAAAACTACACAAACCCGATATACCTATACCCTACATACATCAAATTGACTGGGACTCTGCGACATGTATAACGTCTTCTACAGACTACTATCAACGACTTACTTTAGAAAGCAGGTTTACTAACTTAGAACAAACGCCTCTGAATCGTAGCCAACAGTTACCAGCATCGTACAAACGACTTATTGACGAGATCAAGCAAAACTAACTACGAGAGATCGACTGGAGAACTGACAATTTAACTAGCTAACAATAGAAGACTGTTAACTGTGACAATAGACGGATCGAAACGCACCAATTACCGATTACGAGTAGTTCATAGCCAATAACATAACGGCTTAACTGACAGACGACGAATAACATCGCGAATAATTGACCAATCAGATCAATATCCATAGTATAATACCGTCAACTGACGTGACACAACTCACTTTGACTCTGAAGATGACTACCGCACAGGTTGTCGAAACGTCAGTCACTGTCAACAACGACAGTCCTATTCAGGACTATGTTCACCCGGACGATTAAACTCAACCTACTTTGTGAAATGATTTCTGGGTTCAAACATTTCACACTGAAATTACCTAATTTACTTGCAGCCGTATTTCTCGGTACAGGTAACTGTTCTTCCAAAATCGTTCACGGGACCATTTTCCTCCAATAGCCTCCTCGAAGTTCGTGAAGTTTATCAAGTGAAATCTATGAGAACATTATCGAAATATTTTAGGATGAGGTTTTTATGGTTATCAATACGGTAAAAACTGGACAATCATGATGTTCTGCCGTTATTTATAGAAAACGCAACGCTTTTGAAATGCAATTTCACCTTAATTTAGTTTCAGTCTTTTTGGGCAAGATCATGGAGAAAGTTTTAGCCGATTGCTAGAGGGAAGTATTTGATTAGTAATGAGGCGCTCTTGTTAGCTGTCTTATAAACATTTTGTTCTTCTTAAACAAATATGCGAATAATTTTGAAACTGCTCGATCATTTGATTAACCGCCCTGAATCGACAAGCCGTTAATGCCGTCCAGGGACGTCACTACCCAAAAACTGGGTAGTAACTTCGATTAGTTGATTGCCCAAACATTCGCATAATTATGTATAACAATGATTGAGTGTATGCAGTGGCTCATCAGCAAACTCGCCAGCGCGTGCGAAAACTTGGGCCTCACAATCATCCTTACGAAAACCAAACCAGTGTGAGTGTCCAGGATGTCAGCAAAGCCCCTGAACTTCAAACTCGGCGACCACACTTTCGATGTAGTCGCCGAATTCACCTCGGTTTCACCATCTCCAAGAACTTGAGCCTTGACTCAGAAATCTCCCGAAGAATCGGCAAAGCCACCGGCACCATGTCCAATTTGACTAAGAAAGCTCGGGATAACAAATACCTGACTTGGAACACCAAAATGCACAACTACCACGCATGCGTTCTCAGCAGTTTGATGGCACCCGCTTTGCAAGACTAGACAAAAAAAAATCTTTATCGTAAACGTCCCAAAGATAGCTCAGACTACTTTATGATGTCGATTTTCATGGTGAAAGTGGAAGAGCGGATGAAAGTTGAATATTTGTGTCTATGATACGATTGTTTTGTTCAGTAATACGAGTTTCTGTTTGTCTTCATTATTCAGAAAGGGTAAGACAATGCGGAGGTCATGGGTAGGCTGGAGTGTTTAGAGAACTCCCAAAGGCTTAATGCTTAGTCATGGCACCCTATCTTAAGGATTATTTTGACCTACTTTTTATATTAGCTTCCAGCACTGATAATTAGAAAACTAAGCCGGTGACCCCTACTTTTTTTGGACGACAACTTTTGGCATTAAGCCTGGTTCTCATATGCCGCTGAGCATAGCTGCCGATACTGCTTGCAGGAGACTGTCGGGAAAATCGTTTTCAATTTTCTTTCGTCGATCAGGCTTGTAAGGACGGTACACAGAAGCTTTGACGTAAACATGATCCAAACGACGAAATGTAGCCAAGAAGATAAAGTGTGGTTAATTGTAATAGTATTCTAAATTATTATTTTTGGTGTTGTGCTAGCACTTAGAGAGTCATTTCTTTTTTGATCCCTGTCACGATCAATCGCCGTACAAATGCAAGTATTCCTTTTGAAACTTACGCAAGCGGAGAAATTATTGTCGTCCTGAAAACATATAGTTAAAACAGGATTTTACATGGAGTTAGATAAACGCGATTTGTTTTGAGGCCAAAAGTAACCTCGGACAAAAGTATGAAAACTTGCATAAAAATAACTGAGCGCCGCCATTTTATTTTTCACCAAAGTGGAGTGGGACGGGCGCGCGCGTTGGACTCTCCACACGAGAAAACCAATACGAGCCACCTTAAGCAGGACTCCCATGTTCGATAAGGACAAGGCTTTGGATTACTTGTTCATCCTGAAGATAGTAGCTAGAGAGACGAGTCATTTCAGGTCAGGGCTTTTTCAACACGGTTCTACAGGCTATGCACGCTAGGATCAGGGTGCCAGATTCTCTATCAGCTCCAACAATATCTTCAGGCGCTCCTTGGTGATAAAGATCATGAAATGGTTCTGGATATTTCGTTGCTAAAGTTAACAAAGCAATGAAAGTGGCGATTCCTAGACTCTTTGGTGCCAGGGGCCGTGGGCGTGTTGATCAGTCCTCAGTTCGATGCTTCGCTTGCAATCAGTTGGGGCATTACCAAACCTATTGCCCTTATCATCGGCAATCAGGAAGTCCAGCGAAGAAAGCAAGGTTTAGCAGAGGGTTGCACGAGCAAATGAGGATGTGAGGAGAAGGAATGGAGTGGTTTTTGGATGGCCGACGAAAATTGTGTTCCTTGTAATCTTTATTTTGCATTATTGAATGTTCATGGCTGGTGAAATTGTTATCTGTAGTCTCTTGTTTCATTTCATTTTTGCGTGTTTTCTTCGGGTTAGTTTATTCTAATAGCTCTCCATCGGATTGATCTGGGTGAGTGACTCTTGTTGGTATACAGCATTTCTCGGTAGCCACCAGATGTTCCGCTCTCAGACGTGCTCCCTACTGGTCGGGAACCCCCGTACCATAAGATTTCCCTGTCTCTTTTATCATTTTGTCGGACCATTAGTTAACGTCCCATTAATTTTACAAATCTCTTCATTTATATGATGGCACTTAAGAGAAAGCGCTTGTCATCCAATGCAAGGATTTCGGAAAAAGCACATCGATGGGTAAAGTTTCGGAAACAGGCTAAGGGGATCAAGCCGAGCCCGTAAACAACTTGGGTGGATACAAACTGGGTTCCTGGAGAGGAAGGAACAACAGCGCCTGTCGTCAGGTGTGGATCCGAACTGAACACCTAAGATACAAGATCCTGTTCATTTCCAGGTTGGTGCCTTACACCGCAACATTAGGGCTTGAGAGAATGCTCTCGAGAGCCACCCCCTAGCGGAGCGAATTAGCAGGTGCATACGAGACAAGGTGGACATCCTGGTATTCAGTCAACCATTTACAGGCATGTATAAGCGTAACAGACATTCCGCAGAGTTGCCCCAACTACATCAACTTGCCCCCCGCCACACCCCGGTTTGCAAAGTAATTGGTCAGCCTCTAAATGTGATGTCCGTAGTTCTTTCCATAATCTTTACTGGCGACCAGCTTACAGATTATTTAGAAACAAAACCAAACATAATTTAATTTAAAAACAAAACAAGCCAAAAACAAATACAAGGGTTAAAAATATAAAGGTCAGTTTAAAAAACGAGGTATATAAAAATAAAGGTAAATTAAAAAAACCATAAGTGAAATCTAAGTAAGAAATTCGACGCAAGCAGTTCTGAACATGTCAAAGAGAAACCAAAAAAAAACATTTCTTACATATTTACACAACGGCCCGTAAAAACAAGTTATTCCGGTGCCCCCTCTGCTACTAATGTTAGTTTGATTATAACCTTAAAATATTGTCTCTCTAAGTTCGGCTCTCACGGTTGTGGACTTTATGGTTTTGCGATCTTCTGTATCTGCCTTATTCCAACAAAGAGTATCATGGACTTTTTTCTTACACTTGTCTTATTCAAGTTCCCGGATTTAGAGTCACACGGTCGGCAGAGCAGCGTAGATCCTGGGTCAAAGTTCACCAGCAATTTTGCTCTCGCCTAATTCATCTCCTAAGAGCCTGTTTCCGAGGCCAAAGACTTAGTGGTCACCTTAGAAAAGCGGCTTTCTGTCTTCTTGTGACTAAAATCATGCGGAGTGCTTATTTAGGTCTTATGTTTCATATAAAGCAAAAAAAACACAAAAAACATTTTTGTTTAGGGCCAATCATCGTGTAGAAAGCTAATTGCGTGATCTGTTTGTTGGCGCCTAGTTTGATGCGCGGAGAGATGACAACTACTAGGATTTGGAGTAAATATGCCACCAGCGTGACGGTTTAATAAATGATAAACATTGAATATACAGAAACTGTAACTTGTTAGATCTCAAACATCAAAGGTGGGGGAAAAAAACCCGCCATAAGCCACAAACCTGTGGCCACCCCACCGGCCAACAAACAGATCACGCGAAAAGCGATTACTGGCAAATAAATGCAAAAGGACGTCGCAGCCCATGCTTGAACGACATGTACAAATAGGACTATCGTATAGAAAAGCAGCGGCCTACAGCCCATGTCTGAGCAGACCTATGCTTTGTAAAATCGTAACGTTAAACTCAGATCCAAGCGCGGATAGTTTAGCCACCCGTGAACAAGACAGTTAGTCCGCAGCCCATGTCTGAACAAACCTTTGCCTTGCAACGTGTGGCTTCATACGGTGTACTGAGTTAACACTAAGCGTTAAGCAAATGATTGATAGCCCTAATCTAGCAAGAATAGCAGCCCATGACTGAACTATTCTAGAGTATCTAGAAAGGATAAATTCGCGTGCCCATGAAATAGCAGCCCTTGTCTGAACTAGATCAGGGACGTCAAAATTAGCAGCTTAAATCGTTTTGGGCATTAGCCGACAAAGCACCTGAACGGAGGTACGATTTAAACGCATCAGATTGCCAGCGACCAAGTCTGCGAATTTGGGAATCAGAGAAACCTTGCTCGGAAGCGTGAGTTGCGGCTCCAATACGGAAACTATGGCCTTTGTAACGGCTCGTGTCTAAACCACAAAAACCAAGGCAACGTTTTAATGCAGTATTGAACGAGCTGATGGTGACCGGGCGCAGATCACTTTCACAAAATAGAGGACCAGGAGCAGCGCCTGTCATGCCACAGTAATCAAGTAGTGTTTGGACTGGGCAAACTAACACAGAATTTTCTCTTGCGATTAGGATTTCAAAGGCTTTATTCGCTGTGTTGTGTTTGAATTTGCGTATTGTCAACTTGGCCATACTTATGCGCCCGTTTGATGATATAAAACAAAGATCGTCATATTGCAGAACATCCCCGCCCGAATCCACATTCCTGGCCGCTAGCTCTCCGATGCGAAAGAAACCATAAAAAGCCGTCGTAAACATTGCAGCATATCACTTCCTTTGTGCCGCCGAGGAATGAGTCGAACTCAGCGAACTTACTAACTGGTGAAGTAATGGACGCGATATTGGCAGTCGGATATCGGAAACTGTATTTCGGCTAGTTGCCGTCAACAGCTTTTGTATCAAAAAGGATTTCGTTGGGTCACCAATACCCCTAAGACGGTGAACATAGCCGATGGCCGCGACATATGAGTGAATAGTAGAAACGGCAATTTTTTTGGAGCTAAGGTACGAAATGAATAAGGCTAAGGCGTCAATTGACACAGGGATTAGGTGGGTTTCGCAAGCACTGTAGAATCTAGCATGAAACTGCCGATAACACGTCCACGCACGCTGATACGCTTTTTGAGATCCGGCTGTTAGACTAGAATTGAGAAGTTCGTTCAAGTGAGCGACCAGTTCCTGGGCTGAAGGTTCTCGGGAACTGGCGTTGGGAATTCGTCCATTCGAGGGGATATTGCCTTGAACCGCTCTATCTGAAAACGGGAGATTAAGTCGGCGCGCTCGTTAAGCTTCCCTGGAAGATGACGAGCCGTAAGGAAAATATTGAATTTAAGAGTAGTTAACACCATATCCCTGATGAGAATCATAACTATCTTATGTTTAGACGTCTGCTTATTGATTATGTCCACTAAGGCAGCGTTATCGGTCACGAACGTCACACACTTATCCGTCAACTGATCCCCCCATATATGTAACGCAATTACGATAATACCGTGATGTTCAGTGATTGCCAAGACTCGGGCCAACTACCATAAAACCAATGTGTTTTAAATAAAGCCCCGTATCCTTTAGAACTGGCTGCATCTGAAGTAATTTCATATCGTGAAGCGGGCATTCTTTCATCCAGAAAAAATGTGCGACCATTGTATTGCTCCAAGAACGATAGCCAAACCATTAAATCACTTTTGGCGTCTTTGTTTAAACGGATTTTAAAATGGGGCCTTCGAATTCCTCTCGTAAGATCGATTAGCCTCAGTAAGAAGGCTCTACCCGGCAAAACCACTGAACATGTAAAGTTTAAGAGGCCAATTAATGACTGAAGTTCGCGTAGCGTGACTTTACGCCGCTTATAAAAATCCAGCAGCATCGTGCGACATTTCTCGAGTTTGTCCTCCGGCAATCGAGCTTCCATGCGAATAGAATCTAGAGTAATCCCGCCAAAAGGCAATTCGGTCTCGGGTCCTACTGTTTTCTCGGGCGCAATGGGAACGCCTAAGTAGTTACAAAGTGAAATGAACCGTGACAGTAGATTTTCGCAAGACTGCTTACTTTTGGCTATTAACAAAAAGTCATCCAAAACGTGTATTATCTCGTCGGCCTGAAAGATTTGCTTGGCGGCCCACTCGAGTGCCGTACTAAATCGCTCAAAAATGGCGCACGATGACCTACAGCCCATCGGGAGGCAGCGATCGAGGTAATAATTCCCTTGCCACTTCATCCCCAGTAACGGATAGTCCCCCGGATGAATAGGAATAATTCTAAAGGCAGATTTGATATCAGTTTTAGCGAGATAACAGCCAACTCCTAAACGTTTTACAAACACTATTGCATCTTGAATGGACGCATAGCGTACCGAAGAAAAGTCTACCGGAATTCCCGAATTAACCGAATTCTCATGCGGATATGACAAATGTTGTATAAGTGGAAACTCATTGGGTGCTTTCTTAGGGACGATTCCTAATGGTGACACGACAAAATTATCGAACGGCGGGGCGCTAAATGGGCCTGCAACCCTACCGGCTTCAATTTCCTTGTGTAATTTATCCGTTACGATGTTTGGTTGATCGTTGGCACTAAGCAAATTTGGAGATTCGAAGCTTGATCTTAAATTAGAGTAATGAATATGAAACCCATATGAGAAGCCTTGTATCAAAAAGTTTTTTAATAAGGGGTCCTAATCACGCAGAACTGAAGTGAGACGGTCAATTCTTACGGGGGTGACTGGATTGCTGTCTAGTAGACGCGCTAGCCGCTGTTGTTCCACTAGGCTTAATGCTCGAGGTTGGTGGCTCCCCTCCCTCTGAACAATTTCTGGCTGCGTGCTTACCTCCACATCGGGAGCAGATGTGGGTAAAGGAACATCTGGAACAGAACCTCCCGTTATTAAAGTTAAAGCATGTTCCTTTAACGAGAGGGATTTGTCGTGATTTTCCGACTCGCCCGGCGGGAAAGTTACCCCTCTGGGGACGAAAAGGCAAGTTAACTGAAGTGGCTTCGAGCCATAACTCCCACTGGACTTCCTCCCAAGGGTACCTATCGGGGGCGGACTGGCGCAAATATCTAAATTGCTCATCATAGTAAGCCCAGTTTCCGTTTTTGTTTGCAATGGCACGAACGGTCTCACAATATTTTAGCAAAGCGGCCGTGTCCCCCGCGAACTTCTGGCAATAAATGGCCATAAACGTGTGGAACGCCGTGACCCACTGCTGAATACTATTCAATTTACGTGGGGCGCTAGCTGGCTGTAATGTAATCTGCGGCTTATTGCCATTGCCTGTAGCCGAAAGCCCAAGAGCAAAACGCTCTTGTGGAACCGCGGTTTGGAGCAGTGCTCCAAGGTGTACAAATTCGTTAGCCCAAATTTTGGATTTTATTTTGTCGCTAACTGCACTTCCAAGGGGGATGGCGACGCTTGAAAAAAGGGGTGTGGTTGGCATACTCTGCACGTTAGGTGATACAATATTACCTCCAGAAGTCCCGGCAATAGCTTGCGTCGCTTGCACAACAGAATCCTGGACTATCGAGGCTGTAGTAGGCGCGTGGGCGCACACCACGGTCGACGTTGATGCTGCGTTAGTTGACGTTGTTACTGACGGTGGTAGTCGTAGCGCGTCCTGGACGGCCTTTTGGACAGCCAGAGAAAGGGCACTGGACAGCGCTGTAACATGTACTTGCATCGTGCCGTCTTGTTGATTAGAGGTACTATTTGACAAGCTGCTCGACGTGCTAGCGGTACTGGTTGCCATGCTGTTCACTGTAGAGGCTGAAGGGCCAGAACGTCTCGGACGCTTACTTCGTGGAGGCATACTTGTAAAGAATAGAGAGTGTTAATTTATCCAAACGTATTAATGGTCTCGTGTAACTCGTAATCTGTAGTTGTATCGCAATAACTGCCACAGGTCAAATAAATGCGGTATTAAAATTAAGAATTGTCATTAGATCGTACGCTCGTATCCTCAAATACATACAAATAGCTTGGGACTCCGAGTGCTATGGCACACAACGCAGGCGGCCCACTCATTTGGAGACAAAGCATAAAATCGACCGTGACCGGCCAAACAAGGCTCAAGGACAAACAATACGTTGTGAGTACAATGGCGAATTACACTACCAAGTACCAACGCAAAAAGAATATTTAACTTGGCGGTATGTCCAATAAAGAGGAAATAATGAGCTATAGTACAGATCTAAGACTCTAACTTTGTACATCATTAAACACTTTAAGTGATTGGATCAAAGCCCCCCTCAAACTTCGATAAAGTTTAAACTGTCCACGTTGGTTCAGATGAACTCCATCGTGCAATAAGAATAACTGTGTTGTCCTCCAAAATCCCCTGTCTCTCCAGTAAAATGCAAATGGAAGGGGCTGTAGGACAACGCGTAAATAATCCGTCAACGTGCAAATGCGTACGTTTAAGTGCGCGTTCTCTCTTAGTATAGTTTGGCACACGCAAACCACGGTTACGCCGAATTGTTCATGTAAAAGCTTTGTTAGGTCCTCTAACTGTGAACCGACAGTTAGAGCAGAACGGATTGAACGATCACTGATATCGTTCGTACCCAACTGTAGAATAACAATGTCAGGCGAAAATTGTCGGACTATCTCCAAATCGTAGCGTATGACTTTGGCCACAGTTCGTCCCCCTACTCCATGCCAGCGCAGGTTCATAGGGGTGGTGACGTCAAAATCCTCCCGTAAAGCGTTTGTAGGCAGACGTACCAACTCATGCAAACGCCTGATGAAGGAGTGCCCCAAAATCAAAACCCGAGGTTCAGCCATAACTACACATCGAGAGAGAAAACTACACGTAAGCGCTACGCATGCTACGAAGAAATAACAAAGTAGCGTACTTGCCTTAGCACGGTGCGTAGAAATTGAGTCAAAGACTGACGATGTTCCTGCGTTGCTATCTGAACCAACAATGAATCACAAAGCATTGATTGCATGATTTGAGCCTGCAAGGAATTCTAAGTATTTCCCTATCTCCATCCCAGATGCAGATAAGACAAACAACCAGGAAATTAGCCCTTCACAAAAATGTCATTAAGCCATTAGCTTAATGGGTGTTTTCTCGCGGTTTTAACCTGAATTCTACTCTTGGTAAAAACCAAAATTGCGGCCATTATTGTTGACGTCACAGGCCTCCAGCAGCACCACCACCCCTAAAATATACATCATCTTGTTAAGAAGATCAAAGATTTTCCACTAAAGGTAAAATCATTTCAAAATACTGCAACATATCAAAAACTCCGGGAAGGGGTTCCATCCACTTCCCCCCCAACCCCCTTGTACCACAGTAGTTGTATGAATTTGCGTGTACCTCCGAGGGATGAGATACCGATTATTCCTCGAACCCTACCCTTATTATATACAGTAGTTTTCGTAGTGTAGTGGTTATCACGTCCGCCTAACACGCGGAAGGTCGCCAGTTCAATTCTGGTCGGAAACATTGCCGCTATTTTTTTTTTAGTTTTTTTTTTATATCAAACAAACAAAAAAGCAAGTTTTTTATTTCGGGTTGCCGGACTAACCGTATCAGATTTTTGAGTGTCTGTGAATGAGTGATTAAATTAATATTTTTGGAAGTTTTGATGTGTTTAAGTAAGTGATTTAACTTCGGATTTAATGAATATTTGGTGTTTTTGTAGTGGAGTTCTCACGCGCGCGAAGCACGAGCGGAGCTCCATGGGTAAAAAAAAAAAAATTGGTTACCTATGCATCCAAAAAAATTTTGGTAGTCGCTTGACCGTACGTCCTTCCACCCGTTCGCCCGTCCGTCCGCACCACAGATGGAAAACAAGGTGAAATCTTACGTTTTCTCGCTAGTGTGTGAGCCTGTAATCTGTGTTCAACTTGATAATAGACGTCCACATTATGGTCAACTGACAGCTGTCAAAACAGGGTATCCGCCGACCAGAATCACATGACCGTATCTCGGGCTCAGCTGTCAACCCATCGAGGTCACGTCTTTTGAGGTTTTCCGCTGACCAATTATAAGCTTTCAATTGATCGCAGGCTCAAGTTTATATTTTTCAGGCTATTCCTCAAAAGTCATGTGGTCCTTTTCTTAAGTTAAGTATGGACTTTGCAATGGTTCCAAGTTCATTAATTGCCTGAAGTAAGTTATAAATACATAAACAGAAGCTTCACTTTTAGCTCCGGCTAAATCTATACATTAATTTAGCTAAGAATGCCCATTATCATCATTGTCATCATCATCATCATTATCATTTATCTGCCTTGTTTAAATACAGTGCCCTTAAGCTTACAGCAACATCATTTGGCGAGGAGACCTCAGGAAACTGTCAGGCTTACAACAGAGTAACAGGGCTCGTTTTTGCATGAGCATGCTCGACCGGTGAACAAGCAATTTGCATGAAGGCTCACCACAGGGTCTGCCTTCATCAAAATGGCGCGTCTCAAAGCAGTATCATCGAGATTATTTTGCTCGTTGGTCTTGGAGAATGTGCTCGTGATTTAACAAAATGTGTACCCTGGGTTCCAGAGGATATTTTTCCCTTATCGATACTGATGGTTGGCGGCGAAGCCGTGTCAACGAGGCGCGAAGTGCCGAGGAGAAAGAGCTTTTAATATCAACCGGTTTATTTCATCTTAGGTATTTTGAGGACGGACCTCTAGAGCCAGGCTGCAAAATGGGTAGTTTGCATTAAAAAAAAACAAAAAAAAAAACAAAAAAAAAAAACCTCTAACATGGTCTCCACAAAAGCGAAGTGGACGGGCTTCAACATACCACGAGCTACTATCAGATTTTTATCTTCTCACTTGACCTGGATAATAGCGCGCGTATATGTAGTGCTTGCAGGATTGCGCTGACCTCATCAAAGTATAAACAAAGTGCCGATCGTTTGTTGATGGAAGTAAACACTTTCAATTTTCTTTGTTTTGAAATGGGAAAGGAACACATATAAAAAAAATATCATTGCTAAGCGAGTGGGTTCGAAGTGCGTAAAAGCCGGTGTTCAGTTCAGCAGTGAATTAATATATGTTCTACAATTTTCCCAGCAATTTTAAGCTACAAAACTAAGAGCACACGAGACGTAGATTAGTCACCTGGTGAGATGTTGGTGGTAGTCACTTTGTATGTCTCGAAAAATAAAAAAATAAAAAATATCAATGAGGCACAGTCAAAACTGCATTCAATAGGACCGAAATTAAAGTCAAATCTTGAGACCGATTTTGATGAAACAAAGGGTTAGGTTTCCCAAGAAGTACAGTAAACCTTTAATGCCTACCAAAAGTTAAAAATTATTACAGCACATAAGTTCTGGCTAAAAGCAAACTCATGTACAAGACGCGTTACAATGTTAGTTCCCGCAAAACAAGAACTTCTACAATTTTCCGGTAAACAAACTTTGTATCGCTAAAACACTTAAGGGAACACCTTTCTATTCCAACTGATAACGGCGTGGTATTCGCCCGCTGACCGTTATTAATCCACTCCCGAAATATGGCTAAATCAGCTATCCACAAATTATTGACAGAAATCCTCTACAGCATCGAGAAACTAATTTACATCCGATTTACAGACAAACACTAAATGAAGAACATTTTGCTCAATATCTACCCATCCGCAATACATTCTATGGCAAACTTTGCGGTTCTTGAACGGGAATCAAGGCACGAGACGAGCGCTAAACAACAACAAGCAGCCATGTTCGTGTCAGACATCCTTGAGAAACTTGCCCTTTCACCTCGTTCAGTGCATCAGTCTCCACTTTAAATCACCAGATCTTTATTTATTTTGTAAAACGAAGGTCTTTCCTAAGTTCCTGCTACCATTTGAATCTCAAGAAAGCATTTAAAGTAGAAAATTTGGTTCCTATGACTATGCACCACGGTCGCTGTCACTGGTCGCGTGCCGTTTATCAAGTCTAGGTGCGCATGCTCATGCAAAAAAGACCCCTGTTCAACAGAGGCCACCACTAATGCAAATAAATTTGCAAGTGAAATACGTGCTGCGCCTTTGCGGCTTAGCCACTTCAGGATGATTTTAATACAAACTCTAACAACTTTTTCTTAAAGCTAGAAAAGCTTTGTAAACAAGCAATAGTTGCTAGGAGAGAATTGAAAAGTTTCGGACCTAGGTAGAGAATTGTGAATTGCTTAAGATTAGAACGACAAGAGTGCGATCGATAATTGCTGGCTGTTCTAGTGCCATATGATAGTTTTATAATTTGAGAACTTGTTGCAAACTAATTAAGAAACATTGAACACCACAATTGATAACGATAATTACACATAAATTTGGTTACTTGGAATGTATTGATTTGAAAAATAACTAGAACTCCTAAGTGAGCTGAATATACTCGATAGTCTGAGTTGGTGATATCTCGCACAGCCCGCTTTTTGGAAATAATTTCTATTTAATTTAGATACATATGCAGACGACCAGGTGGTGTTACAGTAAGTGATAAAAGGATAAATTAGCACATAGTACAAAATTAGTTGAGTTTTTGAAGATAAATTAAAACGAGACCTGAATTTTATACTATCTGATTTAGCGATTTGTGTGCATACGAAGCTAATATGAAGTTTCCAGGTAAGATGCTCATCGAGATATGCACCAAGAAATTTTGTTGCATTGCTTTGTTTAAGAAACTGAATTCCAAAAAAGAGAAAAGTTGTAGTTTAGTTTCGTCTGCCTCGATTTAAAGACAATATAATTCTTTTTAATATTGACCGAGGGTTTATTACATTTTCGCCAAATATCAAAATTTTGCAATTCGTCATTTGGTACAGATTCTAAAGTGCAGTTGGGATCTAAAGTGAGAATAAAGGATACTGCTGTCGTCGGGAGAAAGGAGAGGCTGAGTTAATTTAGAAGCCTTAAAAAGATCGTTTATGTAAAGTGTAAAAAATAAAGGACCTAGAGTGGAACCTTGAGGGACACCACACTTAAAAGTCTGCAATGGGCCGAGAACAAGTTGGGTTGAATTGAACAGACTGTTGGCGGCAATTAAGAAAAATAGTTTTTAATCCACTGCAGAGCTGCACCACAAATACGGTAATGTTCCAACTTACCAAACAGGATTTGATGGTCAACAGTGTCAATGCCACTACAGTGGTTTCATGTTGACTGATTGTTTTATTTATAAGGTGAATTAACGCTAGTGATGCCGACACTGATAGCAATAAAATGTTTCGAATTTTTCAGCAAATTCTACTTCTAGGCGGTTGTAGTACATAACTTTAAAAAAAAATGTAAAAATAGGTATCGACGAAATTGATCTATAATTAATGAATAAAACAACGATGCTCTGCTTTGTAGACGGGAATCACTTTGGCAAGTTTCGATTTTTACGGGAAAATACCTTCAACTATAGAGAGAGATTTTACATAATATTGACCATAGGTGCAGAAATGAGGTGAAAGCAATGTTTTATCACATGCATTGGGATGTTTTCATAACCGGGGACTTTCCCAGAAGAGAACATGTTGCAAAATTAATGTTTTTCAGTTCCTCAGTACTCTTTTTGAGAACTTTATTGGGCAAGATCAGACAAAATAAATAATACATAAATGATAAAAAGAAAGAAAGAATTACTCCCCAAAAGTGAAGGGCACGAACGGGACACTTAGACTCATCCTGGGTGCCCACCCAAGGGAAACATAAAAAATTGAAATATATACAACAAAAATCTAGTTATAGTAGAAGAAAAATCTGAATGTAGGAAATTGTCTTGTAATTTTAGAGAAATCTAATTATAAAACAATCTAATTAGTAACTCATGGACATTCGCGTGAAATGAACCATGAGAATTAAGACCTTGTCCACATCAAAAATACTCATTAAAAGAGACAGATACGCGATTCTTCAAAATGATTTAAAACAGCCAAGAAAGGTAGAACTACTTGGGATAGCTACTTTGCGTATGTTGTTCCACAGTTTTACAATACGAACAAAATATGATCATGAAGCTTGAAAAGTCTGAAAAGTATTACAGGTGGGGACAGTAAGATAAGAGCCGGAAGAGTCAGGCCGCGGCGCGTACGTGGATGATTGTTTAAAAAAAAAAAACAACAACAACAACAACAAAAAACGTTAAGACGGAATCCATCAGCAAATTCAGTAATTTTAATTTACAGCGGACTAAAACATTGTACTAGAATAATTTAAACAATATCGCATTCTTTTTTTTTTTTTTGCACTTTTCAAGGACTATATAGATATAATTAGTTATCTGTGATAATTCCAAAGAAAATTTTTTATGAGAGAAATGTCAAATTTCATAAAATGACACCTTACGCATGCATGAAATGTTGAGAATTTTACCCATGCTGTTTTCACAATTCTTGTGAATTATTTGAAATTTATTTTCTCGGGCTCCCATGAGAAATGGTCTTTGGTGTTATTACAGGTAACTAATTATATCTATAGCCCTTTAAAAATGTAAAAAAATATGTGATATTGTTTATAGAGGATATTACACGGTGGCGCGAAGTGGCAAAACAACATTTTACCAACGAGCGCAGCGAGTGAGTAAAATATTATTTTTACCACGTGAAAATAAAATTCATATCTTCAAGCCGCCGTGTAATGGTCTTTATATTATATAGACAAAAAGACATCAATAAAATAATAGAGGGAAATGACCGAAATTACGTCATCAATAAACTCAGGTGTGAGATTATGGAAAATAAACCACTCAGATCCCGGATGTAGTTTTTATGAATTTTATGAGTGGTATATTTTCCAGTATAACACTCGTGTCTATATAAGAAAAATTATTCTGGCACAAGGTTTTTGTCCACTGAAAATTGAAAGTACTCCATTTCCTGATGGATTCCATCTTAATTAGTAACGTCTATATCAATATGGCTGTAAACGGCTTTGTAGAAGAAAACGAGATCCTTGATCATGATTTCTCTATCGTAAGCAAGAGGCAGCATTTCCAAGGCAAACAGTCTCTCCCCATAGATAGATAGATAGATAGATAGTTAAGATAGATAGATAGATAGATAGATAGATAGATAGATAGATAGATAGATAGATAAATAGATAGATAGATAGATAGATAGATAGATAGGTAGATAGATAGATAGATAGATAGATAGATAGATAGATAGATAGATAGATAGATAGATAGCTTTATTTTGAACAGAGCGCCTAAAGGCACATGTGTTTACAACGATAACAAAGATTATAGTGCAATAAACATATCACATCTGACATCTGGCCTGGCTTCTGAAACTTAAAATCCAACAGGTAGCAGGTCTCTGAACTTGCTCAACCTTAAGTTTGAGTGACTTCTGAGCAGAAGGCCAGACTTCAGTAGCGTAACAAAGGTGGGGCTTCACAATCGCTAAATAAAGGAACCTTGTTACTGTCACTTTAGTTAACATGGGACATGATCTCTTCAGCAGATCTAGGATTTGTTTGCTTTTGCTGTAATCAGGTGTGGATGTGAGTCCCAGTAAGTCTGTTCGAAATAATTGTACTCAGATCCTTACACACGTGCAGTAACTTTTCAGGGTCTAAAATAGTCTTGAAGTAAAGGCTTCTTCTTGCGCGTTGCAGATAGAACTTTGTATTTAAAAGCATTTCGAATTCATTCGATATTATTATCATGACTCCACGAGTGGAGGTTTGTCAGAGCTTGTTGTAATCGTTCACAATCTGCTATGGACGAGAGAGAACTGAAGACTTTTGGATCGTCCGCGTAGAGAGCAGATTGCGTCCTTCCGGTGGAACACCTGGTAGACCATTGATAAAGAGAAAAAATAGAACTGTGCCAAGTAGGCTACCCTGAGGAACTCCTGGTGGGAATGGGCCTCATTACGAGGCAACACCATCCAAAATGACCCTTCGAGATCTTCCACTTACGTAATCGATAAACCAGGCAAGCGTGCCGCCTTCCACACCATATCGATAGAGCTTTTGAAGCAAAATTGAGGGATCAACGGAGTCGAAAGCTTTTGCAAAGTCCAGGTAGATAACATCTGTTTGAATACACATTTTTGTCAGTCGAAGTTTTGACAAGTGGTCAGATAACAGCCGTGTAACACAGGAGCGATTTCGCAAAAAGCCATGCTGTAGAGGACTGATGAATTGTTAACATGATTGTACAGTTTAATACAGACGCGACGTTCTAAGAGTTTGCTTACAAT